>NW_021703779.1:114481404-114493027 GCF_005190385.1 Monodon monoceros
CTCTCTCTCTCTCTCTCTCTCTCTCTCTCTCTCTCTCTCTCTCTCTCAAAGGGCTTAGCACAATACTTGAGTTGAAACTTAGCAGATGCCAACTGTCTCCCATCATGGGGCTAGTGGTTGGATACAAAAAGGTGAAATGGTTGGGGAAAATCCAAATGGTATGCAAGGATAGAAAGCATATGGAAAGAACAGAGGGAAGGGGGAAGAAAGGAGACGCAAATAATTTCATTCTGGGCTCAGGCCAAAACTCCAGGGTGAGGGATGTCTTCTTAGCAAAGAGTCAACCCTGATCTGTGATTACTAGAGCCCACAGTCCCCACATGGACTGCACCATCTGGGATAAAGATGCTGATTTAGAGCTAGAGACGCAGCCACTGCTGCTGCCCCTCTGAGAGGCAGGTTAATGGCAGGGTTAAAGGAAAAGGCAGGTGGAACGTGTCTCCCCAGCCCACCGCTCTTCTTGCCTTCATGAATGCCAACTCTAGAGGCTCTCTGTTCCTGGAGCTGAGAGCCACTTGCCTCGGAAACCAAGTCAAACTAAATTGGTATCTTTTTGGATATTTTCTTGATCCCTTACGTATACGGGAAAATATCAGGGTGGGGCTGATTCTGGATGAAATCTGCACTGCTTCCTAAGCCATGGCTCTGCTGGTTGAGGCCTGATTTGTTCCCACGGTTGAGACCTCTGAGTGTATTTAGGAGAGGCTGAGTTCTCGGCAAACTGGGTTGGACAGAAACTCCCAACTTCACCTAGAGGGTCAGGGCTCAAAATGCCCAATTTGGAATGATGCAAATGGGAATTCGAACAAGATAGAAGCTATGGAGAGCAGGTGCCATGTCAGATGCAGAGCTGGGAGCCAAGACAGCCAGCTTTTAAGATATCTCAGAAGTGGGAGTTCAGTGATATTTGTTTTCTGAGGTTGGCTTCAAATGAGCTGGAGGCTTCAGTTGTTTCAGTAATGGCAGAGGCTCTTATTCTGAAGCTTCTAGGGAGAGTGTGCCAGGTAAATACAAGCTACTCCTCCCAGCAGGGAGTCAGTGCCATGGTAGGAACATTTGTGGTGTCTCCTCTATGCAAACTGCATGGTCACAGAGACCTGGCTTAATGGCTTGCAAGATAGGCACCTTCACCTCTGAGTGGAGGAGGTGAGACATTATCTCAAAAGAGTTTGTTGTGGGTAATCAAGCATTTGTTGAATACCTGCGATGTGTTGAACATTGTTAGGCCTTGTGAGGGATCCAGAAGAAGCATAGGACCTGTCTTCTCCGCCCCAACACCAAGCCTACAAAACAAAGAAACTCACATGTGTGAAACTATTTATGAACAGTGACCGGAAAGGCTGAGAAGCCTGCTGGCACTCAGAGAGTATGGTGGCTGGAGATGATGCATGCTGAGGGGTCGGTAGGGTTGGCTAATTTACAAGGCAGGAGACAAGAAAACCCCATGATTTCAGCACAAGATCTAGGTCTGGGAGCTAATATAGTGGGGTAGGTACTTTGGGGATGACCAGAAGGGGCCTTGTGGAATAGACTGGGGAGTCTGGAATAGACTGGGAAGTCTGGGGAATAGCACAGATGGTGTAAAGGTTGTTTTAGGAAAAACAACCCTAGGCCCTTTAGGCCCTTTCCTTCCCTCTGCCCTCAGCCTGCACCACGCTCCTGGTATTCAGGTAGGAAGTACTAGTGCAGAAGTGATCACCCTCCAATTCTCAACTGTGGGCCCTGCTCCATGTACTCAGGGACCAGATGCCTTCCATTTTGTGGCTTTGAAATCTTCAAGGGATTGGGATTTGTCTGTTGGCTCTTTTGCAGCCAGCAAGGAGAAGAAAGAAGAGAGAAAATCACTGTTGCAGGGTTCTGTAGGCCAGTCCTGGAAATGGGGTAGTTCACCTGTGCTCACATTCCACTGGCCAGCACTCAGTCATATGGCCACTTATATGGCACAGAAGGCTGGGAGATGGAGTCTGGCTGTATGCCCAGTAAGAAGAGAACACGGGTAGTGCTGAGCACTCACAGTCTCCGCCACGTGCCCCATGACCACTATGATCCATTCTTCCAACATGCCAAGGTCCTTTTCCCCGTGGGGCCTTCACAATCGCTGTTCCTGTGCCTTTTATCAATAGCACCTTTTTCCTGGCTGATGAAAAGTCACTGCCTCAGAGAGGCTTTCCGTGATTGCTCACAGGAAGAGTCACACTCTATCATATTTTACTCTTGTATCTTCTTCATAGTATTGCAGAAGCAGGTACATTGCTGCTTGACGTTATTTTGTTTATTGTATGTCTCCTCCTGCTTGCATGGAAGCTCCAGGAGGTCAAGGACTTTGTGCTTCTTGTTCACTGCCATATCCTCAGTGTCCAGGACAGTGCCTGCCTGGCTCATGGTATTTGATGGAAAATTAATCAGTTAAAGGAATGGAAAGAAAGAAAGAAAAAAATTCCTAGCAGCAGGATACAGTTGAGAGGGCACAGAAAAAGTGGAGGCAGGTGGACTAGCTGGTATGCTAGTCAGTTGCAGTAATAATAGTTAGCCCTTACATAGCATTGACTATGAACCAGATACTGTTCTAAGTACTTTACAGTCATCCCTCGGTATCCACAGGGGATTGTTTCCAGGACTACCCCTACCCTCCCCCCCACAGATACCAGAATCCGTGGATGCTCAAGTCCCTTATATAAAATGATTTAGTGCAGCTGGCCCTCCATATCTGCGGGTTTTGCATCCATGGATACAGAGGGCCAGCTGTGTGTACCTTATCTCATTTAATCCTCACAACAACTCTATGAAATTGACACTATTATTATCCCCATTTTACAGGTAAGGAAACTAAGGCACAAAGAAGTTAAACAATTTGTCCAATGTTACATAGCTAGTAAATGGTACAGGGCAGATTTAAACCCAGGACTGACTCAGAATCCATGTTCTTAAGCCAGTAGAGTACACTCCTGTTTGCCTTGGGAGGTGATAGGAATCTGGCCTAGAGTAGAGGTGGTGGGAATGCAGACTGGACTGGAGAAATGGGCAAGATTTGGGGATCTGACATGTTTATTGGAGACTTGGTTTTCTATTTTGGTTAGGAAGAGAAAGAAATCCTTTATTATAAATATGCTTGCAGGTATGCAAGGCACTCTAGCATTCACCTACTCTCCACCCCCAAGATTAGCCCATTCCCTCTGTCTCTTCAGGAAGATGTTCTGAGACACAATGAAGGAAATGGGTATAGAGGCGGGAATGATTAGTCAATTGGAGCCTCATGAAAGCAAAATAGATGTTATATTTCAGAAGATGAGAAGGTCACATAACAAGTTAACCTCCATCACTCCCCAAAGAGTTGATTTAATAAATGTTGAATCATCTTCACCTGCCTTCCCATAGCAGTTACAAAACAAAATTAATATAAAAATAGATATTCCTCTGCTTGTCAGTTGACTGTCTTGAGCAGTGAGGAAATGTGTGGTGGACGTCTCAGATGAAAATCACTGAATCTTGAACTCTAGTAGAGAAGTTAAATTGCCTTTGATGGCTTCTCCTTGGTTCAAACTTGAAGCGTCTTGGGACTTAGTCCTGGTCCCTCTTTTTTTTTTTCTGTCATCACTCTCACTTTCTGCCTAGTTTCTCCCATCCAGCCCCTGGCTTAAATTACCATCTATATGCCAATAACACCCAAATTGATATCTCCAGCCCAGATCACTCCCTTGAGCTCCATGGTCCAATGCATATCTGCTAATTTGACATCTCCACTTGGGCTATCTAAAGGATACCTCAAACTTCACAAAGTAAAAACAGAACTTTTGATTTCTATTCCCTCCCCTCCAAACCTGCTCCTCCCCCAGTCTTAGTGCAGCTTGCTGCAGCTGGCCTCATCTCAGCAAATGGCATCACCAGGCACACAGTTTCTCAGACCCCCAAATCCAGGAGTTGTCCTTGATTCTTCTATTTTCCTAACTCCCCTATCCCCACTCTATATCCGAGCTACCACCAAATCTTCCATCTGTCTGGAATCAGTGTGCTCCTCGCCCTCTCATGTGGCACCGTCATAATTGAAGCCTACATCTGCTCCTGCTTAGATGACAGCAGCAGCCCAAGCTGGTCCCACTGCCACCACTCTTCTAGAGTCATCCTTTTTTGTTGTTGTTCTTTTATAAAATATTTTAAGAGTGATCTTTTAAAAATGTGATTTAGTGAACCCTGTGGTACTGAACTACAGTTGGAGACATCAGTATGAACTCAGACATATTTAGACATCATATTTAGACATCAGTATGAACTCATTTACACACAGATAAATAGGTGTGTGTGTGAGTTACTACACATATATGTTTTCTAGCTATGTCAGCTGAGAGGGCCTGGGAACAATGATATCCCACTAAAAATTAGAACATCTAGTGCATAGATCTTGGTTTCTAATACATGTTCCTTACAGAAGAATTCCAAACAATATATGTAGATGCTCCCATGTCCAGGAGGTGAAGCTTAATTCCCTTTCCCCATCTCCTTGAGGGTGGGCTAGACTTAGTGACTTGCTTCCAGAGCACAAAGTATGGAAAAGAAAAAATAATAAATTTATAGTGGAGAAACCTGGCAGACAGTACCGTAACAAATTGATGAGAGTTAATATCACTAGTAATATCATGTGGATGTCAGGTACCCTTGATATGACGGGTTGAGAAAAGGACATCACCTCTGTGGCAGTCTTTCCAAACACCTATAACCTGAGTCTAGTCATAAGAGAAAAACGTCAGACAAACCCAGATTGGAGGATACACTACAGAATAGAGAGTACCTGACCACTAGTCTTCAAAATTGGTAAGGTCATGAAAAACAAGGAAAAACTGAGAAATTATCACAGACCAGAAAAAAAACGGGGGAGACATGATGACTAAATGCAATGTAGTATCCTGGATTAGATCCTAGAATAGCAAAAGGACACTAATGGAAAAACTGGTGAAGTCCAAATACAGCCTTGAGTTTAGTTAATATTCATGTACCGACGTTGATTTCTTAGTTGTGACAAATATACCACGGTAAGGACTTCCCTGGTGGTCCAGTGGCTGACTCTGCGCTCCCAATGCAGGGGGTCTGGGTTCGATCCCTGGTCAGGGATCTAGATCCCACATGCCATAACTAAGAGTTCACATGCCGCAACTAAAGATTCCGCATGCCGCAACAAAGATCCAGCACACTGCAACTAAGACCCGACGCAGCCAAATAAGTAAATAAATAAATATATTTTTTAAAGATACCGTTAAAAAAACCAAATATACCGTGGTATTTTAAGATGTTAGCAATAGGGGAAACTGGATGGAGAGTATACAGAAGCTCTGTACTATCTTTGCAGCTTTCTGTAAATCTAAAATTATTCTAAAATAAAGTTTATTTTGAAAATATTATTTGAATTATGTGGCTGTCTCACTCAGAAGTCTCCAAAATGTTTCCTTTTGCATCTATAATAAAACTCGAACTCTTTATGAGACCCACGAGGCCCTCTCCAAATTCATCACGTACCATTTTCCTCTTATTGCTTTACACCAGCAGCACAAGACTTCTGACATTTCCTAAAACACACCACCCTTCCTATCCGAGTTCATCCTTGACCTTCTATATAATAGAAGCAAACTCCCCCCACCTCTGGCTCTGTTCCATACTCCAATTTTATTTCTTTCATAGCACCTCTAATCATTTGAAACTTTCTTATTTATTTATTTCATTACAGCTAGACTGTGAGCTCCATAACTTCAGGGGCCTTACCTGTTTTGCTCATTACTTTCTTCTAAGCACCTGGTAGGCCACAAGTAAGTATTTGGGGGATGATTTGATCTTCTGAGGCTTCTGAAAGTCCCTTGTCCTTTGGGATCACAGTCAAAACTGTCCAGAGGCAGGAGAGGGCAGGAAGACTGAGTGATTAGTCTCATCTGGCTTGGAGAGGCAGGCTAGTCGTCTTGCATGCTCTCTCAGAGGCACACAGCCGGGAAAGGTGATCTTTGGTTGGAAGAGAGAAGGGCTTATAAACTAAGGGTTAAGGTTGTAGATCTTTAATCCTCGATGTCTCAGAATCACCTGGGGGAGCTTCCTAGAAATACTGATGAGCCTGGGCATGTAGTGATTCTGAATTTCCTTGGGAGGTTCCCCAACTTCCAGGTCTGAGTTTGTGCCCAGGGACAGCTGTATTTTTAGTGAATTCCTCCAGGTGATCCTGACTCATAGCCAGGATTGAGAAACACCTGTTTAAGAGATGCTGGGAAAAAGAGAGAAAATAAGAAAAATTCATTGGAAGGGGAGGAAATGAGTCTCTGTGATTCCCAGGGACTTGCCCTGGGAAAAGGAAAGGTAGAGAGTATTTCTGAGGGTTCTGGTTACGAGGTTGATGAGGCCAGTTCACTAGGGCTGGAAGGTAGTCAAGATGACAAGGTGGATGTTCTAAGTCTTGGTTTGACTCATGGTTGCCTGGAGTGTCAGTGCAGTAATCAACTTTTGGGAATCAGAGAATGAACCAAAATACAGTGTATGGAGCCTGCTTAATCCTTAATTTAGTTCTTCAGATATATGGTACAGTAAGGATTTGCAGCAAAACTGCTCAAAATGTGGTTCTCTTAGGTCAGATACACCATGGGGAAGAGCGTTCAACATGCAGTTTCCCAGGCCCCAGTCCCGACCTACCAGAATCTGTATTTTTAACTCACTGCTCACTAAAATTTAAGAATCAATGTTTTATGGTAAGAGGCTGAAAACTTTATTTTTTCTATTGAGGACCACTAATTTTCAGGGAAAAAAAAAGTTGACCAAAGGTCACATAAGTCACAAAACTAAAACGAAGTTTGAGTAATTTTTTGGAGGTAGTAATAATATTCTAAGAGCAGAAAATCTAAAACTATTCAGTATATATAGCAAATGTTGAAAAAAATTTTCATTCCAAACTATGAGCAATTAATGAAGTTAAAGAGAGAACGAGAAACACAGTCAATAGATGAGGGGAGTGGCATGGACATATATACACTACCAAATGTAAAATAGATAGCTAGTGGGAAGCAGCTGCATAGCACAGGGAGATCAGCTCGGTGCTTTGTGACCACCTAGAGGGGTGGGATAGGGAGGGTGGGAGGGAGATGCAGGAGTGAGGAGATATGGGGATATATGTATATGTATAGCTGATTCACTTTGTTATACAGCAGAGACTAACACACCACTGTAAAGCAATTATACTGCAATAAAGATGTTAAAAAAAATAGATGAGGGGGAAAGGTAAAGGGATGAATGAACAAGAAGCAATTTCGTATTTCAGCTACTAACGCTACTTAGATTTTCTGATGCAGATACACCATGCCAAGTTTGTTATTTAAAAATGCTTTAATCATAACTAAATTTGCACCTTCGGATATTCTCAATACTCTCTTTTCCCAATCTTCAGTAGAGAAAATTCCCAACTTTCTGCTCTGAAAGGAAGGAAGTCTTCAATTTCAGTAGAAGGAGGACAGAGTCTGTTTTCACAGAGTAACACCCCTATCTGCTGGCCTTCTGAAATATTGCCACTGCAGACGTTTCTGTAGCTGAAGTAAGATGGCTCCCCCCACCCCTCAACAGCCAGGTCCAGAGGCAGGAGGCAAAACCCCATGCTGGTCTCTCTCTAATCAAGAGCCTGCTTTGCTGGGGGCCCTGATGAATCCTGCCTCTCCCAGGTCTCTGATGCTCACTGCCACTTCACAAGTCTATTTTAGCACGAATCACATGATGCCTTAGAACTATCCTGTCTAGCAGACTTCCCCTCTGAGGGACAGGGCTTGTTTCTTATTACCATTTGATCCCAAATACTATCACAGTGTCTGGCATATAGTAGGCCCTCAATGAAGCTTTGGCTTGAACTGAAATTTTGCATAAAGAACGGAGTGTCCCAAGTTGCTTAAAATTATGCATTAACTACCTGGTGAGACTTCGGCTTGTGTCACAAATGCTTTTGTGAAATAAAGATTGCCTATTTCTTTTTATGATTAGTTTAAAGCAGCTTTAAACAGAGATTTAAATGAGTTTTCTCTCTGTGGCAGCGGTCTTGCTCTAATCCTTGAGCAGTGAAACTTTTAAATGACTGTGAATGCTCATGTGAAATTGTGATCATCTGATTGTCAGTGATAAAGAGAACGTAATGATGTTGTACACCAAATGCTAGTTCAAGAATAATGAGTAATTACATTCAGGGAAGCTCCCTTACTTTCCTAATGGGATTAGCCATATACATGCATTCTAGACACGTGGAGAAAGAATACACTTGTGTAACCGTTATGCTCCTCAAAGTAGTTTCACATATGTTACTTCACTTCAGTCCCACAACCTCCTTCTGAGTTTGGCAGAGGAGTGATCATTTCCCTGTACCAATTAGGATCCTGGTACAGAGAGCTTAAGTAACATGGCCAAGGTGACCCTGCAAATTAGCCTCAGAGCCAGGACAGAGCCACATAACTCGCTCCTCTCCTCCAGGAGGCACAAGAGTGTTTCCTGCTTGAGCCATATTAACTCTTCCAAGAGCAACATTCAGAGCAAAACATTCTGGGACGACATGTTAGAGCTCGATACGCACATGAAACCTCCTTCCCAGTGGGTCCATTTGCCATGGGGAAAGGAAATCTTAGGCTAATCAGCTAAATTCTTCAGGGTCAATTAGTGCTGTTTCCATTGCTGTTGTTGGAATTCAGATGGATCTGCAACTGTTCTTCCTGCCAGAACTGATTTGTGGAAGGAACGGCAGCCCAAGGTCTGTTGTCCCAGTTTGCGCCTGCCTTTGTAAAAGGATTGCGGAGTGAATGCTGTGCAGGCTGTTTTGGGGGAAGGATCATGAGAGAGTACTACAAGCAACTATATGCCAATAAATTGGAAAACCTGGAAGAAATGGACAAATGCTTAGAAAAGCACAACCTTCCAAGGCTGAACCAGGAAGAAATAGAAAATATAAACAGACCAATCACAAGCACTGAAGTTGAGACTGTGATTAAAATTCTTCCAACAAACAAAAGCCCAGGACCCGATGGCTTCACAGGCGAATTCTATCAAACATTTAGAGAAGAGCTAACACCCATCCTTCTCAAACTCTTCCAAAAAATTGCAGAGGAAGGAACACTCCCAAACTCATCCTATGAGGCCACCATCACCCTGATACCAAAACCAGACAGAGATACTACAAAAAAAAATTACAGACCAATATAACTGATGAATATAGATGCAAAAATCCTCAACAAAGTACTAACAGAATCCAACAACACATTAAAAGGATCATACACCATGATCAAGTAGGATTTATCCCAGGGATGCAAAGATTCTTCAATATATGCAAATCAATCAATGTGATATACCATATTAACAAATTGAAGGAGAAAAACCATATGATCATCTCAATAGATGCAGAAAAAGCTTTCGACAAAATTCAACACCCATTTATGATAAAAAAAAAACCCTCCAGAAAGTAGTCATAGAGGGAACTTACCTCAATATAATAAAGGCCATATATGACAAACCCACAGCCAACGTTGTTCTCAATGCTGAAAAACTGAAACCATTTCCTCTAAGATCAGGAACAAGACAAGGTTGTCCATTCTCACCACTGCTATTCAACATAGTTTTGGAAGTTTTAGCCCCAGCAATCAGAGAAGAAAAAGAAATAAAAGGAATCCAAATCAGAAAAGAAGAAGTAAATCTGTCACTGTTTACAGATGACATGATACTATACACAGAGAATCCCAGAGATGCTACCAGAAAACTACTAGAGGTAACCAATGAATTTGGTAGAGTAGCAAGATACAAAATTAATGCACAGAAAGCTCTTGCATTCCTACACACTAATGATGAAAAATCTGAAGGAGAAAGTAAGGAAACACTCCCATTTACTATTGCAACAAAAAGAATAAAATACCTACGAATAAACCTACCTAAGGAGACAAAAGACCTGTACGCAGAAAACTATAAGACTCTGATGAAAGAAATTAAAGATGGAGAGATATACCATGTTCTTGGATTGGAAGAATCAACACTGTGAAAATGACTACTACCCAAAGCAACCTACAGATTCAATGCACTCCCTATGAAACTACCAATGGCATTTTTCAAAGAACTAGAAAAAAAATTTCACAATCTGTATGGAAACACAAAAGACCCTGAATAGCCAAAGCAATCTTGAGAAAGAAAAATGGAGCTGGAGGAATCAGGCTCCCTGACTTCAGACTACACTACAAAGCTACAGTAATCAAGACGGTGTGGTACTGGCACGAAAACAGAAATATAGATCAGTGGAACAGGATAGAAAGCCCAGAGATAAACCCACACACATACGGTCACCTTATTTTTGATAAAGGAGGCAAAAATATACAATGGAGAAAAGACAGCCTCTTCAATAAGTGGTGCTAGGAAAACTGGCCAGCTACACATAAAAGACTGAAATTAGAACACTCCCTAACACCATACACAAAAATAAACTCAAAATGGATTTAAGTCCTAAATGTAAGGCCAGACACTATAAAACTCTTAGAGGAACACATAGGCAGAACACTATGACCTAAATCACAGCAAGATCCTTTTTGACCTACCTCCTAGAGAAATGGAAATAAAAACAAAAGTAAACAAATGGGACCTAATGAAACTTAAAACCTTTTGCACAGCAAAGGAAACCATAAACAAGATGAAAAGACAACCCTCAGAATGGGAGAAAATATTTGCAAATGAAGCAACTGACAAAGGAATAATCTCCAAAATTTACAAGCAGCTCATGCAGCTCAATATCAAAAAAACAAAGAGCCCAATCCAAAAATGGGCAGAAGACTTACATAGACATTTCTCCAAAGAAGATATACAGATTGCCAACAAACACATGAAAGGATGCTCAACATCACTAATCATTAGAGAAATGGAAATCAAAACTACAGTGAGATATCACCTCACACCAGTCAGAATGGCCATCATCAAAAAATCTAGAAACAATAGATGCTGGAGAGGGTGTGGAGAAAAGGGAACCCTCTTGCACTGTTGGTGGGAATGTAAATTGATACAGCCACTGTGGAGAACAGCATGGAGGTTCCTTAAAAAACTGCAAATAGAACTACCATATGCCCCAGCAATCCCACTCCTGGGCATATACCCTGAGAAAACCATAATTCAAAAAGAGTCATGTACCACAGTGTTCATTGCAGCACTATTTACAATAGCCAGGACGTGGAAGCAACCTAAGGGTCCATCGACAGATGAATGGCTAAAGAAGATGTGGCACATATATACAATGGAATATTACTCAGCCATAGAAAGAAACGAAATTGAGTTATTTGTAGTGAGGTGGTTGGACCTAGAGTCTGTCATACAGAGTGAAGTACGTCAGAAAGTGAAAAACAAATACCGTATGCTAACACGTATATATGGAATCTGAAAAAAAAAAAAGGTTCTGATGAACCTAGGATGAGGACAGGAATACAGACGCAGATGTAGAGAATGGACTTGAGGACACGGGGAGGGGGAAGGGTAGGCTGGGACAAAGTGAGAGAGTGGCGTGGACATATATACACTACCAAATGTAAAATAGAGAGTTAGTGGGAAGCAGCCGCATAGCCCAGGGAGATCAGCTGGGTGCTTTGTGACCACCTAGAGGGGTGGGATAGGG
>NW_021703779.1:114493427-114512666 GCF_005190385.1 Monodon monoceros
GGGTGGGAGGGAGACGTAAGAGGGAGGAGATATGGGGATATATGTATATGTATAGCTGATTCACTTTGTTATAAAGCAGAAACTAACACACCATTGTAAAGCAATTATACTCCAATAAAGATATAATATATATATATATATATATATATATACACACACCAATTATCTTTTGAGCTGGGTTTTTCATCTGCAGAAAATGATGCAGTCAAATGACCCAGTTTACTCAAAGTATTTTTTCCTCCTCATATAGTGTGCCTTCATTTCATTTTGAGAAGACTATTTTCCCTTAATAAATATCATCTCTCCTATCCCCTGTAATTTCCTTCTCTGCCTTTGAACAGCTTTCTAGAGGAGCCTTCTTTTTAAGCACAGTGGCTTTGGCCTTTCTAGGGAAGACAAAGGGCTAAATTAAAAAGCACAGCTGGTAACTTGCTGGGGTGGGGAGACTTCGTTAGTATTCATTCATTTACCTCTGCCCAGTTGGCTTTCCTCTCTCTTTTCTCATCCCCTGAAGGCTGAAAGTAAAGAATCACCAGGTTCCTCATTGTACTTTCAGCAGCTGGGGCTATAGCAAATGCCTTCCTGGATTTGTCCCCCCTTGGACCAAAGGTGAGTAAGCCCAGAACCATGAGCTCAAGAAGAGAGGATATTCAGAATGTATATATCAACGTTCAATTATGCTTGCAAATGTCTTTCTCTTTTACAAATTCCACACGTAATTTTCTACCTCTGTGAATGCGTTATTTTGTTTAATTGAGAGATAATTTACATTGTGAATACATTATTATGACTCAGTTTAGTTGAAGAGAAATCCTTCACTTGTTCACTCATTCATGCATTTGTTTGTTCCTTCATTGGTAGAACATTTACCATATTCTAGGCACTATGTTAAACCCTTGGGTAGTCAAAGATGAATCATGTAGTTCCTGCTTTTGAGAAGTCATGGTTTCGCTGGGGCAACAACTATTTAGTCAAGTTTTGATACAGTGTGGAAAGTGCAGTGATAAAAGGTGCAAAGATGAGAAATGGTTGAGCTACTGTATTTTGATAAATTAGGGGTGTGTAACAACGTGGAGTTGATGAAAGCTGAATGAGCTAAAGTCTGGGAGAATGTTTACATGATCTCTTGCCTCCTCCCTTCCTTCCCGCCCCTGCTCCCTTCAGGCTGTTTTAGACCAACCATATCTTATAGGAGGGATTATCTATCCTGAGAGAGGCTTGCCAAGACATTGAAAAATCAACATTGTAATAGAAAAATTTTGATACCATTTCAGAAAATGTTCATCTACCCTCTTGACACTCCAAAATCTTAGAGCCATACTTTCGTGGGTCACTGGACAATATTTATAGTTTAGAGAGATACAGGATATTTATAGTTTAGAGAGATACAGGATGAGAGCTGTTATGAATTCCTATGTTATTAAAATTTGCATTATTTGCAGCCTGATTTCATTTAGGCCTAGCCTAAGGACTTTCCGATCCTGGAAACAGGTCTGTGGGTTTCAGAGTGTCAAGTAGGACAGAGGAAGAGGCTGCTTTAGGAGACTCAGTGCTTTCAGAATCTAGTCACAGGCATAAAATAACCAAATGTAAGCAAAAGAGGTAATAAAAACAGAAAATGTTTTAAAAACTTTACTAATACCAGAAAAATGTGAAAATTCTCGGCTGCCTCAGGATGGTTAGTCGTGTGAAGTCATCAGTGTTATTCTATGATATTTATTGGGTTTTTTAAATTATTAAATAATAATAGAGAATACATGCATATGTCTGTCAGCCACTTAGTATGCCTTTCTTGAAGCAACCAGTGTGATAAATTTTTTATGTATTTTCTTAGAGATAGTCTATATATATCTATAAGCACATATGTATATACAAGCACATACGATAAAATTATGATAATTATTCTTCCTATGGCTACCCAGTTGTCCAAATACGTTTTGCTAATGAATCCACATTTCCTTCACTGATATAAATAATAACTTTATCAAATATGAAATTCTCATATGCGTTTGCATCTATTTCTGGATTATGCTTTAGTTTTTCAACATGACTGTTAATGCATGGTCCAGTACCACACTGTCTTAGTTACCATAGACAGACTTATAATGCATTTTAATAGATTCTAAGAGTAATCCCCTTCTTATTACTTTTTGTTTTTAATTTCAATCTATTCTGAGTTCTTTTTATTTCTTTTTATTTTTTGGTAATTCTTTTCTAGATTTATAGAAGCCAACCATTACACTTGCTATATACCTTTAAAAGTCTTTATTACTTTAAAAATTATATTTTTTAAAAACATACTGTTATTTGTAGGGCAGGAATAGAGGCGTAGACCTAGAGAACAAACATGTGGACACGCAGCGTGGAGGGGGAGGGTGGGACGAACTGGGAGATTAGGTTTGACATAAATACACTACCATGTGTAAAACAGATAGCTAGTGGGAACCTGCTGTATAGCACAGGGAGCTCAGCTTGGTGCTCTGTGGTGATGTAGATCGGGGGTAAGGGGGAGAGGGAGGTCCAAGAGGGAGGGGATATAGGTGATTCACTTCACTGTACAGCAGAAACTAACACAACATTGTAAAGCGGTTTTACTCCAAAAAAAGAAATACTGTTAAAAATAAAGCATGCTTTCTGGCAAAAAAAAAAAAGGAACCAACTATGATTTCCCTGCCACTCTGTGTTCATAGAGGCCAGGCATTCCTGTAAATGTGACCAACTTCAGAATTCAACTGAGTCAAATAGAGATAAAATGTATTGTGATAATCTTCATAGTTCATAAAAATGTTTATGAATCCAACATCAGTAGGCCTCTGTTCTACTTCTAGCCATGTCAGTTATTAACTCTGAGACCACGATTATTTCACCTAAGGACTCAGTTTTCTTATTTGTAGAAAATCCAATTCCAAAAATTTTTATGATCTAACAACCAAGTATATAGTTAGTAAAAGGAAATTTGTAAAAGTTCTCAGAAAAGGGCTTCCCTGGTGGCGCAGTGGTTGAGAGTCCGCCTGCCGATGCAGGGGACACGGGTTCGTGCCCCGGTCCGGGAAGATCCCACATGCCGCGGAGCCGCTGGGCCCGTGAGCCATGGCCGCTGAGCCTGCGCGTCCGGAGCCTGTGCTCCACAACGGGAAAGGCTACAACAGTGAGAGGCCCGCGTACCGCAAAAAAAAAAAAAAGTTCTCAGGAAAGAAAATTATTCAGAATGTTAGGACTATTATCCAATAATTCCAGTAATTTAATGTTTCTATTCTCTTTCAATCCTTCTGATAAGTGAGTTTGAGTTAAGTGTTCCTATGTTGTTGACACCTTCCTTTCTAACATTTGCTAAACTCCCTTTTTAACAAAGAGAGAGCAGGCCTCAGTTCAGTGCCTCTAGCAGGAAATGGTCTTTAGCTAAATTTAATATTGTTTTGTGGTTGTATATATTTTTATGGCTACATTCTATTTATGGGAAGAGATACTACTTTTCCACTCGCTATAGTGACCACGTTTCCTTTTAAAATAAATGTATTTAAGTATAAAAAAGTGAGTCAACTTCTAGAAAAATGCTAAATAATAATACAGATGATACATATATAGCAAAAATCGCTAAGGTGATCTGAGAGTGACTGAAGTTTGGAAAACAAAGGATTATGTGATTGAGGCAGAGAGTGGCTAGGTATTCACCAAATCCAGTTTCTTTTTATTGGACATATAGGAAGATTACATTTTCCAGCCTCCCTGGAAGTAAGGTTAGGACTAGGTGACTGAGTACTGGCCCATGAAATGTAGGTGAAAGTGTGTGCCACTTCCAGGTCTGGCTCTGGAAACATCCCATGGGTTCCTCTCTTCCCTTGTTGCCAGCCAGTTGCAGAGTGTCCAGTGGAGGACTCTGAGGCCATAGAGGATGGTGAAACCGGTAGATGCAAAGAGCCTGGATCCCTGAGTCCCCATTTGGAGGAGAGCTGCCCAGGAGAGAGGCCAGAAACATGTGAATTGGACTTTTGACAAAAGAGAAATAACCTTTTAGTGTGTTAAGTCACTGAGATTTGGGAATTATTTTTTACAGCTACACCAGTTAGCTCACTCTAACACAGCAATCCTTGAGGACTTCAATACTTAGCACAGTGACTTGTGCATAGGGAGGTACTTAGTAAATGTTTGTTGAATAAGTAAATTTTGTCCTATTTTAATCTACCTTTATTCGTAGTTCATCATTCAGATGGTAATGTTTTTAGGTATAGGAGTGAAGTTTCAGCTCAAGTCCCAACCATTGTCTTGTGACACTCTAGACAGTTCCAGTAAACTTAGATGACCTTAGCATTTTCAAAATAAAATTGGTTTTAATTACTGTTAAAAAAATATGCCTTATAATACCTTTAGGACCAAGGTGGGTGGGATTAAAAATAGGGTACCCTAGTGCCCAGATTAGGAATCTCTGCCTTAGGATATGGATGTGAATTCAGTGTTCTCACAAGGTTTCAAAGACTTTAAATGATTTAGTCTACTCTAAACTAGACCGTCCCTCTGCCTCTAGAGGGAACTGTTTTTCAACCTCATAGACACAATAGCTGTTTGTACCTGATAAAATAACAACAGCAAGCCTCCTGAGGTGGGATTTCCCTTAGGTATTGTATTCTAGGGTCTTAGAACTTTCATATTCAGGAAACTCTTCTTTGGGGAGGATCAAATAAAATATTATATGTTAAAGTTTTTGTAAAACATTAAAGTACTATATGACTATAACATTATTGTTAGCCATTGTTCTACCATTAAAGCCCATTTCCTCTTCTTTTGCCCTCTTAATCAGGTAACGTACTTTACTGATCGGCCACTTAAAAGAACATCACTTAAAAGGCAAATTAGAAATATCTACATTGCAGATGTAAATATCCAAGTATGTGAATTAGATATTATGTTCCAGAAATAGGTGCTATAAATTAAAACAGAAAAATCAGGGCTAGTTTTCCTATAGAAAACATGTTATCGGAGGTAATTCTGAGCCTCATTTTCCTTATCTGTAGAATGGGGGGAAATAATAATACCTATCTCGCAGTGCTGTTGTAATGATGAAATGACATAATGTGTGTGGCATACATAGCACAAGGTCTGGAGCATGAAGAATGCTCAATAAATAGTAGCTCTAACGTTATGGTGATCATCACACAGGTCCTGGAGCCAGACTGCCTGAGTTCAAGTCCTGGCTCTGCCACATACTAGTTGGGTAATCCTGGAAAAGCTGTTTAACCTCTCTCTGCCTCATTTCTCTTATCTGTAAAACGGAAGTAATAACACCCTAGTATGTCATAAGGTTGTTGTGAGGATCAAATGAGACAATATATGCCTTGGCCCTTTCTCCCCATTCACCACCAAACTTCTTGAAAGAGTCGTCTCCCCCTCTGGTCTCCTCTTTCTCACCCTTCCCTGGCGATGCTCATCAAGGTCACAGACAGCCTTATTGTTGATAAAGCTTGTGGACATGTTTGATCTGCATCATACTTGATCTGTCTGCATCATCAATGAACCCCAACTGCTTCCTTCTGGAACTACTGCTTCCTTTGGCTTCCATGACACCAGTCTCTGGGTTTCTTGCTTTCTTTCTTGGTTTTGTGTAGACCTCTTCCTCTGGTTGCCCCATACATGTCTGTGCTTCTTGGGAATCTGTTTAGGCCTCTTCTCATTCTACATGCTCTTGTGGCTGATAATCCTCCATCAAATCTATAGCTTCGTCATATATATTGAGTTTCAGGCCCATATATTCAACTATTTTGGTAATTCACCATGAAAATCTGACTGACACCCAACTCAGCATGTACAAAGTGGAATGTATCACCCAACTCCCCTAGGTTTCACCAAATTTCTCCTCCTGTATTCCCAGTAGACCACACCGGGAACCTTGGGTCAGATGTTACTCTTATCCTTCCTTCACCCTATCAGTCTATTCGACAGGTCCTGATGTTTTTACCTGAAGAGGCAGAAGAATATGGTGGTTAAGAACAGGGACCTGCTACTAGTTGAGGGATCTTGGGTAAATGACTTCGTCTCTGTGGCCTCAGTTGCCTCAGCAGTGACCACCTTATAGGGTTGTTGTGTGGATCAAGTGAGATAGTGCAAGTAAAGTGCAAGCTACAGAGCCTAGCTCCAAGTCAACACTAGCTATTGTTATTAATTACATCCTTCACATCTCTCTAATCTATACACTTCTCTTGACCCCCACTGCCACTCTTACACTTTACCTTCATTTTCCATCTGCACTATTGCAATTAGCCCCCTTGCTGATCACTCTGCTTCTTTTCTGGTCTCCTCTCCATCTCTCTCCCATAATACAGACAGAATTATATTCCTGAAATGTAAATTAGATTATATCCCTTCCCTGCTGAAAACCATGCGATGGCTTTTCACTGCCATCAGGATAAAGTTCAAACTGCTTCGCTTCTCGCATTCATGTCTGGGTACATCAGCCCTCTCTTCTATCAGGGTTTTTCGCATCCTTGGAGTAAACCACTTTTCTCCACTCTTACTCCCTCCTTTACCTGATAACTCTTAATCACCTTTCAAATCTCAGTTTAGCTCTCCCTTCTGGCCACTTGAGACTAGATTAGGTACCTCTGTATGCTCACATAGTACCTTGGGGTCATTCACTCCTCTGTCCACCTATAGTGGTAAATTGGCATGACTTGTTTCTCCGTCCATCCCCCTAAAGAGCTAAGTCCCTGAGGGCAGGGAATATGTCTTTTTCAGCACTGCATTCTCAGTGCTTAGCACAGTTCCTTTGTTGGATGGACAAAAATATTACCTAGAAGCAAATAACCCACTTTCATTTGGAAATGTCATATACCATGATTTTTATTCAACTGTAAATTATATATCTGTTACCTTAAAGCTTTCTAAAGCATATATAAATCAACATAAGAAGGCAGTACTAAAAAGATATTCCTTCCTCTCCTGAAGGAGGTTTCTCATTAACCACCTGTTGTCACTTTTGTATCTCCCACACATATTAAATTACTATTTTTCTGGTTGTAAATATCAGATACTTAATGACAGAAATTCAGCACCTAGTACAGGATTCCGGGAGAACTGTCATTTGGGGCCGAGAGCCAGAGAGAGTCTGTTGTTCCTGAGTACATTTGAAAGCTAATGATCGTGATGACATAATTTGTGCACTGTCTGCTGTTGAAATGCTGTAACGAATGTCATGAGTGTAGTTGGCTAAACTCTGGGAGATAAATTGGAAGAAAGGGAACTGCTGCAGGGTGAACACTGGCTGGAGTGCTCACCCCATGAGGAGGTCACCCAATGAGGAAGAAGAGGATAATTGGGTCCATCTCTAGGCCTGGGTCATTGCAATATGACTGGTGAGATATATATTTGGCTGACATTCTTTTTGCCTCTACAATTTTCTCTTGAAAGATGTTTTCCTACCACCTCAGGAGTAGGAAAAGTGTACTGAAAGCCAAGATTTTATAGGCAGTACTGTGAAACTGGACATGTTGATGATATATCATGCTCAGAGTATTTCCATTAAAGCCTGGTGAACTCATAACATATACATTTTGTGTTGTGACTTTATTTTGTATCTTAAAACTCTTTTAAGAAATGATATATGAGACACAGGATGTAGCCAAGAACTGGAAGAATCTTGGCCAAATCTCAGACGGGCCACCCAGTCAGAAATTTTCTAGGACTTGGGATCTGAACTGGACAGCTGGGATGTTTAAAACCCCAGGGCCCAGGCCAGTTGGCATTTAAAGACTGAGCTATAGCTATAGACAGCTGATAGGGGTGCGTGTGTGTGTGTGTCTGTGTGTGTGTGTGTGTGTGTGTGTGTGTGTGTGTGAATGCAGAAAGAAAATGTATGTTGATAAAGAGATACATAGTCAG
This sequence comes from Monodon monoceros, assembly GCF_005190385.1. Lineage (NCBI taxonomy): Eukaryota > Metazoa > Chordata > Mammalia > Artiodactyla > Monodontidae > Monodon > Monodon monoceros. The sequence goes on from NW_021703779.1 coordinate 114,501,297, forward strand.
CTCTCACCTCACACAATCAAACCCTCATTTCTTTCAACAAACATTGAATGCTTTCTGTGTACTGTGCTAGGTACTAAATTTCCTTCATTTGCAGCCAGAAAAGTAATAATTATGAGTTTTCAAGTCTGTGTATGTGTGCTGTAAAAGTGACAATTGGTGGCCAGTGGGAAAACTCCTGGAACAATTTGCCTCAGAATATATCCAAATGCATGTCAGATGGTGCCTCTCTGAGCCCTCCTCCTATTTAAGGGTGACAAAATCAGGGCAGAAAGAATGCTTGTCTTCCTTTCAATTGCATATCTAAGTTGGAATTCATGTCATGAACTACTCAAGTTCCTTTTGGGAAAGAGCATCCCTTGCTTCAAAACAGAAGTTTATAAAAGCAGAAGCTTAGCAGCTGTGGAATTTCTTCTCTTCACTCCTCTCCATCCCAGCATCACAGACATGCCAGAGCGGTGTGAAGTAAGTCACAGGAAAGAACCCTGTTCTTGGAGAACAGAGCCCAGTCCATGGGCTGGTACATGATGTGCTCCATAGTAGGGATACATTTTTCAGTCTTAGAGAAAGAGATTTTGGTTTTTGCTGAAAAAAAAAGTTAAGAGTTCAACACATTTGGAAGTCAGGGTTACATATGATCATTGGCTTTTTAAATCCAAAATATGTTGGAACTATTAGAAGGTTCAAGAAAATGTGGAACCATTACAGACTATATCTTCTAATTATTATTTTCCAAGGTTCTCTTGCAGGTTTAAAATTCTGATTAAGAAGGTCTTTAGTGAAAAAAAATATCTGAATCACTTTGCTGTACACATGAAACTAACATTATAAATCAAATATACTTCAATTAAAAGAAAGAAACAAGCAAACAGAAGAAGAAGGTCCTTTGTGGTTTGACCTGACCTCTCTATGGTTTGCTTGGAAAAGGCCTTCAGGGCATGAGGCACTTGTGCATACTGGGTGAGTGCTCATTAACAGTTTCCTGACCAGAGGGGGAGCCAGGTTTTATGGTGTCTAAAGCATTTATAATTTGGGGGGGATTTCTAAGAAGAATAGTAGAAAAATACCTTACTTTTGTAAATTTTGCAATAGCACATGACCATGTGAACACATTGCTACGGCCCCTCCCGGTGATGGGTCTTAAAACGTAGACTACATTAGCTTCATGGTAAATCTGCCTGTGTTCCCAGCATTCCAAAAGATGCTCATATGTTGAATAGGAAAGATGTGAGGAGGAGATAGGCATGTTGGTGACGATGGAGGTCAGTGTATTAAAGACAAGAAAACAAACCCTAAATTGTTTAAAGAAATGAGAACTCTCCATAGTACATGAAAAAAGCACTGACTTCCTGAAAATGTTGAAAGCAAGTTGGTCTCCACAGACAGTTCTGATTAGGTCTGTTATATATTTTTGTTCTCCTGGTCTAGTTTTTAAAATGCCTTTCTGTTTCTTTATGATATTTCATGAATAGAATGGGTACAAACCAAGGTAGCCAGTTAAGAAACTCTTCATCACTGAGATGGAAAGTATCTTCACTGGTGTTCATCTCTGTGAATGCTGCTTACCTATTAACTCCATAAACTTTACTTTTGACTGTTATTGGATTGCCTAAAGGAGGGAGAGCAGCTCATGCCCTTAAAGCTTATTGTTAACAAGCGTTTTAAAGGGTTAGGGCTTCCCTGGTGGTGCAGTGGTTAAGAATCTGCCTGCCAATGCAGGGGACATGGGTTCGAGCCCTGGTCTGGGAAGATCCTACATGCCACAGAGCAACCAAGCCCGTGCACCACAACTACTGAGCCTGTGCTCTAGAGCCTGCAAACCACAGCTACTGAGCCTGTGCTCTAGAGCCCGTGAACCACAACTACTGAGCCTGTGAGCCACAACTACTGAGACTGCGTGCCACTACTACTGAGCCTGCATGCCTAGAGCCCATGCTCCGCAACAAGAGAAGCCACCGCAATGAGAAGTTCGCGCCCCTCAACAAAGAGTAGCCCCAGCTCGCTGCAACTAGAGGAAGTCCGTGCACAGCAACGAAGACCCAACACAGCCAAAAATAAATAAATTTATTTAAAAAAATAAAAAATAAAGGGTTGGAAAATTTAATGATGTTACATGAATTCTGATTCATGAAGGTATTAAAACAGTGCCCTTTTAAAGCTTAGATATAACCCATGAGGTGGCTATATATACTTTTTTCAATGGTCAGTATTCCACAAATCATAACGTAGTAAGTAGCTAATTATTTTGGAAAACTAGGAGAAATTTTAAAATGAGTTTACTGGATGTGTAATCTGTGCACTGTTGGCATCACCATTTTCCATGAACAGGAGTTGTGTTGGGTTATTTAATCATGTAGCTTTAGTAGTAAAGAGCAATTTCAGGAGACAATTTACTTCTTGAAAGGCTTCTAAAATATAGGTGGCTATTTCTTAAAGGAAACCTGCTGCATAAAAACCCAAACTTTACAAAATGGGGAACTTAGGGGGTGATCAATGACATAATAAGTTATTCTTTCCCTAAGAAGAGTAGCCACAGTGTTTCTTTAAATAACATACTTCTCTAGTGTAGTTCAAATTTGGTAGGAGGAGGCTTCTTACACCCTTGGCTGCTAGCTGGCTGTGCCCTGGGAGAGCCTCTTCTTCATCTCTCTTAGCCACTGTTGCCTCTTTGGCAAAATAGGTGTTACAACCTGTTAGATTCATTGTTCTGCAGATTTAATGAGATAATGTGTGAAAATATGACCAACGCGGTGCCTGACATGTGACAATTACTCCATAAATGCTTTCCGAATGTGCTGATTTGGAATATTTCTTGTAAGGCAAACAGGTTTGCTTCCTTCAGGTGCTTTTATTTATTTAGTGGATTGATGCATTTTTTTAGGCTTACTAATGACACTTATAGTGGTAAGAAAGAAAACTCCACTTACACACATTTCAGTGAAAGTATTTTTAGTGAGCTGTTTTAATAGCATTTTATGAATCCCTTTATTCAAAATTATCTCCAAACAGTACTTTCAGATAACAAGATAGGATCTACTTTTGATTGGGAATGTCTAGTTTTCAAGATGTCTCTCTGCAGAATTAATCACAGTCCCATGCCATGTTTCCTTTGCACATTCTGTGTGTTCTTAGATTACTGTTCACATTATTCTCCTGGACGAGACATAGAGCTCCTCAAGGGCAGAGGCAATGTTTTATTTATCTTTTTAAGCCCATTACTTAGCAGATAATAGATTCTCAATAAATGTGTCGAATTAACCATGATTTCTTCTACTTAGCCCATAGTGGAAATTTCTATTATTTCTATTTTTTATTATTGTTTTTCTCCTTACTCTATACCCTCTCCTTAAGCAATTCCTCCACCACCACCCCCCACAGTGTTGATTACTGGCTATATGGTAACAATTCTCACATTTCTATCTCCAGCTCAGACTTCTCTGATCTTCAGAATGAATATAGCCACTTGCATCTCAAAGGTACTTTGAATCGGACATATCCTCACCTGAACTTATCCTCCTAAACCAGTTTCTTCCCTGTGTTGTGTCTCAGGAAAGATGCCACTGCTCATTCAACTGCCCTGTTCATTCAGCCTCCTTCTCTCTTACCTCCCACATTCAGATAAGTCTCCAAATTCTGCCCATTTCCTTCATGCATTTAATCACTTGAATTCATTTCCTTCTATCCTTACTGTCACCCTAGCTCAAGCCATCGTTATCTGTCACTTGTACTTTTTTCTTTATTTTTCCCATTTAGGGCAAATCTCATGTTTGATGTTTTCTTGCGAAAACTTTGAAGCACTCAGAAAGATAGACTAGTATAATGAACACCCATGTATCACTAGATCCAGTCATTCTTAATATTTTGCATATTTTCTTCCTCTATTTTGTATTTTCATATAAATTACCAACATAAATACCTCAATATGTCTCTAATAATTAAAATTACTTTCCTATGTAACCACAATAGCATTATCACATCTAACAAATGACCAATAATTTCTTAATAACATCTAATTCTCAGTTCATATTCAAGTTTCCCCAGTTGTCCCCAGAACATCTTTGAAATGTGATCAAACTAGGAAGATCCCATCGAGGACCATGTATTACATTTGTAATGTCTTTTATTCCAGAACATTAGCTCCCTAACAACCTCCACTTTTTAAAACTGAGTCATTTAATAGAGCTAGCCAGTTGTCCTGTAGAATTTCTCACAGTTCTGGATTTTAATGATTGCTGCCTTATGGTGTTTTTTAACTTGTTCTTCTGCCCTCAGCATTTTCTGTAAACTGGGATTTAGATCTAAAAGGCTTCTACGGATTCAGGTTAAACATTTTAGGCAAGAATCTTCGTTATGGGATTCCTGTTATGGACTGAATTGTGTCCCTCCAAAATTTATACGTCGAAGTCCTAACCCCAGTACCTCAGAATATGACTATATTTGGAGATAGGGCCTTTAAAGAGATAACTAAGTTAAAATGATGTCATTGGGGTGGGCCTTAATCCAATATGCCTGGTGTCCCTATAAGAAGAGGAGATTAGGACATGCAGAGAGAGACACCTGGGATGCACACGTACAGAGGGAAGAACATGTGAGGACACAGCAAGAAGGCGGCTGTCTGCAAGCCAAGGAGAGAGGCCTTGGGAGAAACCAACCCTGTTGACACCTTGATCTTAGACTTCTAGCCTCTAGAATGGTGAGAAAATAAATTTTGGTTGTTTAAACACCCCAGTCTGTGGTATTTTGTTATGGCAGAACTAGCAAATGAATACAGTCCTCATACATAAAGTTGTCTGCTCGTATTGCATCCCATCAGGAGGGATTGCATCCCATCTGATTGGCCCAGCATTAGAGATGCTGAGATTGAAGGATCACTGAAGTCATGTGGGACATCCTGATGCTTCCACTGTAAAGGGGCACTTCCCCCTTGCAAGTGGCAATCTGTTGGGCAATGCTTTGGCATCATGCAAGTATCCAGGTCCCCGTGAATGTTTCAACCTCATAATTTAATAGCTTCCATTGATGATCTGGCCTGAATCAATTTTATTATCACCAGAACTATTTCAACAGCCTTCTCATTGATCTCCTTCCTTTCACTACTAGCTTATACTGTGCCTTTGTATGAATTAGAAGAAGAACCCCCAGTTAAGTAGACACACCCCAGATTCTGGGCTTATGACTTGACAAGAAGAACTCAGGCTGTATTTCAGCCTCCACTTGCCCCTTAGTAAGGCCTCCTGGTGCATGAGCGGTCTGCACAACTGTCCATGGCAGCCCTGCTGGCCCTGTTCCAGTCCATTCACCACACAGCAGTCAGAGTGGAAAAAAACAATCTAGTCATATTACTCACCTGCTCCAAACCATTTCAGATCTTTGCGACGGACTTGAAATAAAATTTTAAGAAATAGCCCACAAATTAGGCCCTGGATGATCTATTGTCCAACTTATCTTCTACCACTCTTGGCCTCGTTCCACCCCACTGTTCTCCTTGTAGCTCCTCGAATGCACCAAGTTTCTTTCTATTCATACTTGCTCTTCCCTCTTCTTAAGAGCTCTTGCCACTCCTCGCCTTTGCCTCCCCACTCTTCACCTAGACCAGGCTAGGGGGCCAGACCTACTCAGCTCTCACAGCGCCCGGCTTTCTCTCTGTACCATTTAGCACAGCTATAATTAAACAATTACTCATGTCATCATTTGTTTAATATTTACTTGCCTAACTAGATTGTAAGGTCTAAGAAGACAGAGACTGTATCTATATTATTTTATCCTTAAGCAACTTACACTACCTGGAACATAGTAGATGCTAATTCAGTGCTCATTGAATTAGTTAAGGAAAGGAAGCAGCATAGCATAATGTACTACCAAATGGGCACACAGACGTGGACCTTATGGAGTTATTGAGAGGATTACGTCAAAGAGGATGTGCATACATGCCTGGCACACAGTAGGCACTCACTAGATGTTCCACAAAGCACCTAAACTATTTATAGATTTGGTGAGGTATTTTTGTTATGTGTATTAGAGGGGAGTGGAATGAGAAAATACTGTATTAGACATCTAAAACTAATTGCATATTGTCAACTGTGGCTTACTACACAGCATTTTATTCTGCAGTTCTGTCATGTACATAAAAGGCATTTTCTTCTGACAGTAGAAGCTTCTACTTAAACATAAACTCTCTGATTCAGTTTCTAGGTTCTGTGAGGGGAGTTTATTTAAGGGTCCCGGGAATAAGCATTAAGTCTGTTGGCTCTTTCATGGTTAAAATATATTTTGAAAGAACAAGATTCTACCATGTGAGCTGACAGAATTAAAAAAAAAAATCAAGATGGCCAGTAGTGGTAGGGAAGGAATCTAATTCCTATTTTAAGGTGTGGTAAGAATCTCTGAGAAGTAGGTCGAAAACTTGTGAAAGCTGGTGTTCGCCTTAGCCCTCTAATCATTCGAGTCTAATGGGATCTGTACAAAGTCTAGGAGAGCGGGCTTGGGGTAGTCACAGCGGAACATGACTGATCTGAAAGCCTTTGTGAGGAGCCCTGAATCAAAGTTTGCAGTTGCCTGAGCTTTGAATCCCTCTCTCCAGCCGTCCAGTGATGCCACGCTGGTGGCGTTGACCTCAGGGTCATTCTTTTTTAAACAATTATGTTTAATTTGTGAATGCGATTTCCAAATGCAAAAGCTCCCCTGCCCTCCCCTGATTTCCCTCTGTCGAAGAATGTGTGAATTCACACACATCCTGTCCTAACCGTGCAGGGGAAAATTCCGATCAGGAAACGTTGTTCCACATCCTGGATGTTTGAGAGAATAATGCACTGATAACATAACAGTAGGTCTCATAGCAATAGGGCTGCTTCTCTGAGTATGAAAATTGCCCAAGTGTCTTGGGTTATCATCTACTTTACTTCTGGGTTTTGTTTCTCTGACCAGATTGGGCTAAAAGTAAAACAGAAGGTGAAAGCCCTTACTTCTGTTTGTTAAGCTTTCGTCTTCTATCTTTTTTTAAGCAGTCCTCTTTTTTTTTCCTTCTCTTTTGCCTCAATAGAAAGAAAAAAAGTTTTGTCAGCACTCCTGTTTCTTTTGTTGTTTTCTTTTTCTCAGAAGTCTTTTTCTGCTTTTATCCTAATCCCAGTCATGCATGAGAGAACAGTTGTGCTCTGTTGTTTGGCTGTTCTGCTAGTTTTGAATCAGTGGGACTCCCTCTTTGTTCTCTTTATTTTCTGAACACAGAAAGGTAAAAGAGTAGGAATAGGGATTGGAACTCTTAAGAAGAGAAACCTATATTTATTTAGATTTAATTCATTTTTTGGGGCCATGGCGGTAATAAGTAAGGAGTTACGGCAAATAGAACTGCGATCTCAGCTTCCTTACCTAGAACACTTTGTTTAACTGGTATCTCTGAAAATAATGCATTTTAACCACATGCTTCCAATTTGGGTGATTCTAGGAATCTGCTAACTGATTACATGGATGGCTCTTTCCCACTTGGGTCTGATACTTAGCAGCAGTTGCTTTATGATTCAAACACTGCTTACCTGAGGTGATGCCTGCATGGGGGTTAGAATGGACTTCATGGTAAAATCATTTTAAAATCACACAAGGTTTGCCTGTTACCAGAGCACCAAAGAAGCCCGGGTAGGATTTATATTTACATTTTTATTTTTGTGAGACTTGAACTTAGGAGGAATATGAGAGGGTTTCATCCTTACAAAACAGCCCCTTTCTGATGTGGTTATCCAACATGGGCTTGCTCCGGGTTGTCATGGTGATAGTGTAGGCCTGAAATTTTTCACAGGCTCAAACTATGAAGTTTTTGAAAACTGTTTTGATTAATTTTTCCTCCACTCCAACTTCTCTCTCACTTCAACTGTTTTCTCTTTTGTTTCACACTTGATTTATGGCAGGTTGCTGTCATTTAAATAGATGTGCATTTTGAAATTCCTCCTTTCTGCGCTAATGCAAAGAAAAAAAATAACCCATGCAAGTCATGCTCAAAGAGTTGGTTATTGTTGCTTGCTGGATTTCGACTCTCTGTGGTTGTCGAGCCTAATTCAAAGTAATTCAGGCTCCTCAGTGGGGGCAGTGCATAGCTCCACAGGAAATTATGATAGCAAAAGTCTTCCTGTCGAGCTCTGCACTTGGCACTACAAAGTGCCTCGGGCTGCAGCTACCTGAATAGGGTTGAATTAGACCAGACAACCGCATCGTCCCACTTCTTAATCTATTAGAGCCATATACAAGTGGCAATTGTTGATTGCAAAAATGGGATTAAGAGGCTCTTCAAGGGAATTGATTTTCTTGTGAGAACAAAAAGAGGAAAGAGAAGGCTTCGTTTGAATCACACAGCCAGAAAGTTTCATGAATGGGTTCCACTCCAAATGTTAGAATTAAAGCAATCAGTGCTCCTTGCCTCATGGGGTATGCAGGTGAGAGAACGAAACTTCTCTAAAGTAGCAAATTACGCGCAAAACCCCAGTTGAAGCCATGTGCATTGCAACACTCCCCCAAATAAAGTAGCCACTGGGAAGCTGTCTAATAATGTGACACAGACAGATGATCCCGGTTGTTCCCCTTTGGCCTTGCGCACTAGTGTCAGCTGCAGTCGGGGTTTGTTGGTGAGTCAGGTGAGTTGTGGATGTTTTCCATGATCCAGTCTCAGATTTGTCTATGAGGATGCTTCTCTCCCTCCCGGGTCAGTGGGTCCATGCGCCCTGTTGAAAAGTTTCCGCATGTGCCAGGTCTCTTTTGAAAAGACACTTATTGCTTAGGTTTTGTTGTTTTTTTGTTGTTTTTTTTCCCTTCGAAGTGTCCTTAGATTTTTGACTCTGCATTACTTTGGAAAATGTAAATAGATTCTCTGCTAGTTGGATTAAAATTCTGTTTTACTTTTTCCAAAGTGCCGTTTAGTTTGGAAGGACGTTTATCATAGTTATTTGTCTTCTGAAAGCCAAATGGCACTGTCAGCCCTCTGCCACGGGGTGATTGTACAGGCCTTGAAAACATAAAGTCTGTTGATTTAAATTCGTATGATGCTCAAAGCTGTAACAAATGACCTCAGGTTGATTGAAAACCCATCAGGATACTGAAAGAAAACATGCAAAGGATCCACACATGATCTCCCATATTCGAATATCTAAAATGATATTAAGGCTCACTCGAATGTTGCTTGCTTTCTATGGAATATCATGCATTACAAATGTATCTAGAATGATCATTTATCTGGCGGCTTTAGCTGTCAGAAACTCCAGGAGTGTGGAGAATAGAAATGACACACTGATGCCAGCTGGGGAAAAGAAACTGACCAGAGCAGATGGGGGAAGCCTCCTATTACCTCTGCCTTTAGGATCATGTCACATACTAACCAGCAGTAAATAATTTGGAAAGCCCAAGCCCTTTGACAACACAATTGGCGACAAGCAGTTGAAATGTGTTAGAAGAGGCTCCTGTTTGGGAAGATAAACATAACTCTAAGTGACAATGAACTCCGCAGATCTGAGACTTCTCAGAAGAAAATCCTTGTCAATGAATGTAGGAAATGAAAGTGTCCGCCTTTCCCTCACCTATCAGCCTCAGGGGTTAGAGGAGGATGTGATGGTGGTGGAGGCCACCTTTGTTTACGAACACAAAAGGGACCATCTCTCCCATCTTCAAAGGTTGCTTCAAAGATCCTTTGGAGAAAAAAATGGCACAATTTAGACATTTGACGTTCCTTATGCATACTGATGCTCTGACTTCAAAAGCCCAGTCAACCGAGCTGGTTGGCGAGGTGTTATTTATTTATTTTTCGCAGGGAACGTTTTTTTTTTCCCCCTCTTGTTTTGTTTTCTTAACCTGTTGGAGTCAGTAGCCAATGGCCGCAGCAGAAACTGCTTGATGGAGTTGTGAGTGTGTTGTGAGTCTGGAGAGACCGCTGAATCTCAGATCTTGACCCGCAGGGAGCACTGTTTTTGGCAGTAATTTCCGAAGCAAGATTGAGGGAAAGGGCAGAAACAAAAGAGAACCAGTGCCAGAGGACCCCATGCAGCCAGTAGCACATTGGCTAATGGTTTGAGTTTGCTCTGCAGTATTCTAGCAGCTCGCCCTACAGTCTACCTTGGCAGGTGGAGTTTTGTTTTTTTTTTTAAGGGAAGCCCTTGTTTAGACAACGTTTGCACAGACGCTTTCAATAGACTCACAACTGTGAAACTCTCCAAAGAAGAAAGAACATGGTGCATTTACATGAAAATATAATTGATAGATTTCATATCCTCCTTTCCCTGCATATTCAAGTAATTCTCTTTCTGGGCGTATTTCACTTGCAACAGCCTTTATTTAAAGCTTAATTCAGAGGAATCACAGTTTGTTAGGTCTTTTCTTTCCCTCTGGATTTTCTCTAAACCCCGAAACAGAGGCATTGGCCTGCATATAACATAGCAAGTATGGGATACAGTAAGTAATAATTGGATATTTATCATAATGTTGCTTTCCTGGAACACTATTCATTAAACTGCCCCATATTTAATTATGCCGAAATTAGCACAGGGGAGTCTTTGGCTAGTGTATTTGCACATGCTATCAATTATGTTCTAATAAATTAATTTGCTTTTCAGGATTCACCAGAGGCACCGGTTGGGCCTCTGCGCTCCTGCTTGACTGTTCTGACTTTGAACAGGTTTATTCAGCTGCTGTCTGCTAAGCCCTACAGAAAAGCACAATGGCCGCTGATCGGCCTTTTATGGTTTATTGGAAACTGGTGGTCCGCACTGCGGCTCTGGTCAGTGATTAACCCGCAAGAAAACAAACTACACAGGGCTAAGTTGATGTTGGAGGAGGAATGAGTTCACTTCATTAAGGCCTGAAGAGGAAACCTTTTCTTCTTCGGTGCTTGTTCGAAACTTTTCAGGTCTCTATTTAATCACGTAATTCTCTCTAAGTAGCAAGAGAAGCCTGCTGCACAGCAAGCGGTCTTTTGCCACATGACAACTTAGAAAGATAAATTATATATAAATATCTTCATGGTTTTGTGCAGGGAGGAAACCAATTTTAGTATTACTCTGTGTAACGAATTTGCTTGTTTCTTTATTAAAAGAAATAGCTGAGTACATGCCATGCCATTTCATGTGCACAAACAGTGGGGTTCATATTTCTTTGGGGCTTCACTTTCTCTGATAGCATTATTGAAAACTCAGGTGAAAGGTGCCTCCCTCCCTCCCTGTGATTCTAAACAAGGATTTGAAAGGGGCTGTGGAGGAAGAGAATGAGGGCAAAGCCTCAGATAATACAGATTGTTGCAGAATTGGAAGAAAATAAATCTCTTTCCGGCTAGAATAGAAGGCAGAACGGGATCTGCGTGGCCTGGTTCTGTTTGGGGGAAGTATTGCATTTCCTAGCATCATCTAA
>NW_021703779.1:114512766-114734465 GCF_005190385.1 Monodon monoceros
CTCTCTCTCTCTCTCTCTCTCTCTCTCTCTCTCTCTCTCTCTCTCTCACACACACACACACACACACACACACACACACACACACATCTGGCAACCTCAACTTTGTAGACCATGAATAAAACTCACAACAGATTTAGATGATTCAGTTCAGGTTTGGCGGCTCCCCACTCTTGGAGAGGAGGACTCTTCATGGTCTTGAATCGTAAGTCAATAAAGTCATGTCATAGGTGAATGTCAGGGGATTTCAGTGGTTCTGAATTTAAGGATGTAGCTCACCATTGTTTTGACGGAGCGAATTCAGGGGTCCCAGTAGTGACTTGGGGGACATCTTACCCTCTTCACTCACCTTCTCAAGGCACATTTTCCCTATTAGGTCTAGAGAAAGGTGCTCGATTGTTCCTCCCCCCACCGCCACACACATGCTCACATGCACAAGCACTCTTAAGACATCATTATAAGAAGAGGTTTAATTAATAAAAAATACACAACAAATTTGTAGATTGCATATCAAGGAGAAAAGTTTCACAAAATCTCCATTATTATCAGGTGTGTGTAGGTCTTTAGAAAACTCACCATCACTGGAGAGTAAATCAAGGGGAAGGGAAGGATTCTGCTGTACCGAAAGCCGGATCCTCTGAGCTGTGAACTACCAGCTGCTCTGCTGGCTGCTCCTAACCTGTGCCGTATTCATAATCCTTCCTTCATCACTAACTTGTGGCCCAGTTACAATAAGTTTGCCAGCAGAACCGAAGCTCCGGTTTTCTGATGTCTTCTGGCCTCCACAGCATTATCTGTATCTCTTCCTTTTCTTTTTCTTTTTCCATGCCTCCCCCACTCCCTTTTTTTTGAGAGGGATTTTACAAACCTCTGGATTGGGGGCAGAACCAAACTTCTGGTTTGGGAACCATCTAAATAATCTTTCTTTACTATTCCCTCCCCCATCCCCTTATGCAGTGACTCCACTCTGTCATTATCTTTCCCCCACCCCCCTCAGTAGCAACAAATGTGATTAACACTGTCCACCTGCTGATTTGTTGGGATATTCTTGTTTAACTGTTTGATTCTCTCATGCAAATGTTCCATTAGTGCGTCTCACATTCTAATGTGCATCACGAATCACCTGGTGAATCTTGTTAAAATACAGATTCTGACTTGATAGTTCTGGGATGGGGGCCTGAGATTCTGCATATCTAACAAACTCCCAGATGATGCTGATGCTAGTGGTTCCTGGACCACACTTTGAGTAAGTAGCAAGTCTCTAGACTGGATCCTCCCAGTAACACTTGGAAAAGCAAGGTGTTTTGTGGCAATGTGCGGTTGTTAGAGAATCAAATACTTTAATCAAGGCACAAAAATTTGAACAAAGTTCTTGAGGACTGTTAAAAGGTACCCTAGCATCGGAGCATATGTCCAAGTCCCAATATGAACTAGGCTTTTTTAACATTCAGTAGAAAAGCTTGCTAGTGAATGCATATGCTTTTCTATATTCTTAAAAAATAAGCTTGGTGATAACTACAGGCAAGGAAAAGGCACAGTATGTGCCAAAGTCCCCAATTGGGGCGATGGGGAGGAGCTCAATAAATGACCTATCATTATAGGATGTCAAAATCTTAAGGAAATTCACTACTAAATCACATCTTGGTAGTGTCACTGTGAAGAAAGTGTTCCCAGCTGGGTGAATATTTTAGCGCTATAGTGGTATTTCAAAAAGTCTTTTAATATTGGTGTAGTATTTATTCTAATTTATCTCAGCTTTTAAAATTTTCTGAGTAATGAGGTTTGTTAGAGTGGATGCTGGATGAGCTATATATCTTAATCTAGACTGCTGCTTTTTCCCCCTGTAATCCCTAAAATCTTTAGGAAAAGATTTTCTACAATCTCTTTAAGAAATTTTAAGCAACTTAATCTTACTGTAGGGTGTTCTTCTTTAAGTCTAACCATAGTAGCTTATGCTGCAATTTCTACTATTATTATTTTGTTTAGCCAATATTTGTAATTTATCTGCTATCATCCAGAGATAGTGCTAGGTACCATGGGAGAGATAAAGAATTTTAAGACATGGAGTAAACAGAGTACAAACAGCTGTATAAAAGAATGAGGCACAGTCTGTGAAATGATATGGTATAATTTCCAGGATGTATTATTAAGTGAAAAAGGAAAATTGCTAAATATGGCATGCTTTTTGTGTGATAAATAAGAATATATATATATAAATTTGTATGTGTATTTTTTCCTTACAAAAAAACAAATAGAGAAAGGATAAGACAGAATCTAAGGGGGTGACTGGAAACTGGATACAGAGGATAGAAGAAAAACTTCTCTAATGGTAACTTTTTAGAGACTTTTGACTTTTTAACGTGTAAATGTTTTACGTATTAAAAAAGAAAATTCAATAAAAAGGGATGAAATATCAAATCTTAAAACTTAATACAAATAGAAACAAATGAACCTAACTAGATATCACATTTATAACTAACCACAGAGAGAAAAGAAAATTCAAGTTTCTTTAAAAATTTTTAACACAGCTCTCTGACTATGTATATCATTAGAATATGTTCTAGTTCTCTGACTATGTATATCATTAGAATATATTCTAAGAGCAAAAGGAGCTGCATAGTAATTATAAAATTTACTAATTTATTGTTAATAGCACATTATATTTTTGCATATAGGATAAAGCAAATAAGTAGATTTTTAATGTTACTAGGAACCAAGATTTTCACAGTACAAGAAAAGAGGTGTGAGTATAAAGTAATATAAAGTAAAGGAAAGCCCTCTAATGTTAAATTTAAATTAGAAACATCAGTATGAATTCATTTCATGTATGTATGTATGTTTTTCCTAGCTCTAGTCACTCAAAGGGCTTAGGAGTAATGACAACCCAGTGGCAATGAGCAGACCTAGAGCTCAGATACTGGTTTCCAAATACCATTCCCTACTAAAAAGAACCAAGGCCCCTTGGAGAAATGGCTGATTACAGGGCTGGGGCGGAGAAAGTACAAGGTGAGCCTGGAACACTTTAGGTGCTAGAAAGAAAGAAGTACTCAAACACTAATGGGGTCAAGTCGCAAGGACACAGGGATTGGTTTGAAGTGTTCTCACTAATCAAATTTCAGACAATTTTAACATCATAAATAATGATCTTGGTGATGTATTATAATGAAATGAAAACAATCCATGAGTCTGAAGTGATAGGGGGCGGTGAGGTGGAAGGAAAGCTCTTCTTTTCAGAGTAATATTAATTTTCAAATGTGGAAAAAATGACAGAATTAGAAACAACATCTTCCAACCTCCAATGTAATAATTAATCAGGCAAGGATCATCAATGGCTGCCAAAACCATTGAGTGGAAATTAGTTTGGGCAACAGGATATTCACATGGTGTCAACGTATCACCCCACAGATTGATGACCAATTACAAAGGGAACAATGTGGTTTTACCATGGTGAGATATGATAGTCACCGCTTTAAGTGATCAGTCTTAGGATCACCAATATGACATTATGTGCCTCCTGATGTGATAAAGTAACAAGTACACAACAGCATATGTGAAGTACTTCTGCCTAAGAGTGTTTAACCTGAATCTAATCATGAGAGTGTAATCAGAGACATCCTGAATGTGGGATAGTCTCCAAGACACCTAGCCAGAACACATGGAAAAAAGTTTTCTCAGGAAAACAGAAAGGGGGGCTTCCCTGGTCGCACAGTGGTTGAGGGTCCGCCTGCCGATGCAGGGGACGCAGGTTCGTGCCCTGGTCCGGGAAGATCCCACATGCCACGGAGCGGCTGGGCCCGTGAGCCATGGCCGCTGAGCCTGCGCGTCCGGAGCCTGTGCTCCGCAACGGGAGAGGCCACAACAGTGAGAGGCCCGTGTACCGCAAAAAAAAAGAAAACAGAAAGGGGAAGGGATTGTTCTAGGTTAAAAGACTGAGAGACATGGCAATTAAATGCAGTGTACAAAGCTTCGTTGGCGCCTGGATTGGGAAAAAGAAAACATAGGAGGCATTTGGGGGACAATTGGGGAAATTTGAGTATATACTGTACATTAGATGATTTTATGGAATGATTATTAACTTTCTTGGGTATGATAATGGTATTGTGATTATGTAGGAGATTGTCCTTGTTCTTCGGCGATACGTGCTGAAGTATTTAGGAGTAAAATCTCATGATGTCTAAAAAATAAAATAAATGTTACACATTTTAACTATTAAAAAAATCTCATGGTCTGCAAATTGTTTTCAAATGTATTAATATATGATATGTGTGTGTCATGATACGTGATATACCTGTACATACATATATGTATATATAAGAGAGAGAAAGCACATACAGCAAGATGTAAACAAATTGGTGAATCCAAGTGAAGTATATACAGGAATTGAATGTACTAACTTTTCAACTTTCCTGAATATTTGAAATTTTTCAAATTAAAAACGTATAGGCGGGGGGGAGGACGTTTTGTCATCCACAGAATTGCTGGAAAGGCAGGAGAACTAGACTTAGAAAATAGGCAGGAACAAGAGTGGCTCTGCAGCCATAGCCATGATCATGCTCCAAATCCTATATAACGAGGACACTGCTGTAGCTGCTATGGAGCCCTGAACTCCAGACTTCTGTACCTACACACCGGTCAGGGCTGTGGCCTCCAGTACGATTTCTCCCTCTCTGCTCTGTGTGTCACTAGGGTCCATGCCTGTGATCATGTGCCCATACCCTAGCTGCAGGAAGTGTTGGGAAAGGCTTTTTTAGCTTCTATGGTGAGAGAAGCTCTGCCTCACTCAGACTCATTTGATGAGAGATCCCCAAACTAAGATTCATCCACACATGAGAAGGGGGTTCAGAAGCTGTCTTTCTATGGCAGCCCTTAATCTAAGCTCTAAATCATCAGTGGCTAGACAGTGTAGATCATTATGAAGTCACTTGTCTCCACGTTCTGTTCTAGTTCAAACCCTTAGCTGGGCTTTCTGAATCTGCCGATTACATTAATGCAAACCCAGGTAGACCACAAGTACATGTTGGAAATTAGAGAAAAGTTGAAACAGTAAAGATAAACAGAGGTGCGAGTCCCTTGTGCCATTAACCAGGATCCACACATCATGAATGTAGAGTAAGTTATTTGGAGTAAATTACGCAGCCCAAAGTGTGATTTGCATGAGATTAAGGTGTATCCCTAGTTTTCATCAGGAAGCAAACAACCTTAAATGAGCTAAAGGCTTAGAAGTCAGAGCATATTATAAAAGTTGGATGCTATATGTTCAAATAGCTAAAAGGGAGCACCAACATGGAGAAAAAGAAGTATGTGACTTTAGCACAACCCCAGGGACGAGAGCCCTGTCAGGCTAATGTGAATACTTCTATTTCCTTGGTAAGTCTCTCTCCACAGTGATAAGGGTGACTCACCAGGCTGCCATAGCTTGATGACATTATTCCTCAATTCAATTTATCGTAATCATCATCAACAACAGCTAGTTCTTGAGCGCTTCTTGTGTGCTCATTACTGCAAATACGAAGATGAATAAGGCCCTTGAGGATCTTATAATCCACTTGGAGAGAGAGAAGACATACACAAAAGATAAATAACAATAAAAGGTAGCACATAAAGACCAAATGAGGAGTACAGACAAGTGCTGAAGAAGGTCAGACGAGGGACAACATACTGTGGGGTGGGATGGTAACCCAGGCTTCCTTGAGGAAATGAATGTTAGAGGTAGGGTTAATTTGCATAAAAGCAGGGAGGTGGTTCAAGGCTGCCATTCCAGGTAAGCCTAAGAACATGGGCCAAGGTGTCTGAAGGCTTGACTTCGTGTGTGTGCTTGGGGAAGGGGAGGCAGGGAGGATGGAAGCCAGTTTTCCTGTGACAAAAACATACAGAGGTTGTAGAGTGCATGGCTAGGTGAGCTGGGTAAGCTAAGGGCCTTGAAGAGCCTTGATGCAGGGCAAGAATTTGAAGAGATTAGCTCCTAGGTTAGCTGACCTCCTTTCTTATATTTGGATGCTTCCTTCACTTGCTTATTTCTCTCCTTTCATTATTTTACTTCTAATTCCTCACCTGCAAGTGACTTGTTAAACCCCTTATTCCGTGAAACAGTGCTTTTTAAAGGTTTCCAGTGATTTCTTTGCCATCAAGTCAAGCAGCCTACTCTCAGTGCTCATTCTCCTTGACCCTCCACAGTGTTTGGTACCACTTTGATAATGTCACTTTCTTGCTCAAAACCTTCATCAGTTCATTGTTGCTTTCAGAGCAAAATTGAGTCCCTTAGATAATGATCTAAGACCCTTGCTCCAAAGGCTGGCCTCAACTCTCCTTCCAGTTTTATAATAATAGCTACCATTTATTGAATGCTTTCTTTGCGCCAGCCACCGTGGCAAGCCTTTTTCATATGTGACCTCATTTAATGCAAAAACCCTGTGAGGCAGATCCAGTTAACCTTCATATTTAAAGTGTAGAAACTGAGGCACAGCTTACAACTCCGGTCTCACAGTATCACATGAAGTTAATACCTATATATCTAGATGCATACTTATCATCTCGATTTGGGTGTGTATTACTTATTTCAAACTTAAGATATTCAAAACTGAACCCTTTATTTTCCACATCCCCTAAACCTGCTCCCCCTACAATCTTGCCCCATTTTGGGGGTAAGGTGATACCTCCACTATTCAAGTTTTTCAGGTCAAAAATCTTGGAGATGCCTTTGATTCCTCTCCTCTTTCAAAACCACACATCGAATCCATCAGTTTACCATCAAAATATATCCAGAATTTAACCACTTCTCACCACCTCCAACTCTATACTCCTGGTCTAATTTACTGACTACTTCTCACCTTGATTACTGGAATAGTTCTGTACCTAATTTTCCCACTTTCACCTTTGCTCCCTATGGAAGTTTCTCAATGCAGCAGCCCCAGACAGATACTGTTAAATAAAAGTCATTGCATCATACCTCTTCTCAGAAGCTTTCCAACGGCTCTCATCTCACTCAGTGTGAAATCTAAAGTCTAAATCATGGCCTATTGTTACCTCCTCAAAGCTGACCCAAGCTTCCATCCCTCGCTCCCTCAGTAACTCCTCTCTAGCCACTCTGGCCTCTGTACTGTTTCTTGAACAGTTCAATATGTCCTCACCTCAAGGCATTTGCACTTATTATTGCCTCTGCTACAAATGCTTTTCCCCAAGAAATCTTAAGAGTTTACTCCTTTGTTCCTTTCAGGTCTCTCTCTCTCTTTTTTTTTTTTTTACATCTTTATTGGAGTATAATTGCTTTACAGTGGTGTGTTAGTTTCTGCTTTATAACAAAGTGAATCAGTTATACATATACATATGTTCCTATATCCCCTCCCTCTTGCGTCTCCCTCCCTCCCACCCTCTCTATCCCATCCCTCCAGGCGGTCACAAAGCACCCAGCTGATCTCCCTGTGCTATGCGGCTGCTTCCCACTAGCTATCTACCTTACGTTTGGTAGTGTATATATGTCCATGCCTCTCTCTCGCTTTGTCACAGCTTACCCTTCCTCCTCCCCATATCCTCAAGTCCATTCTCTAGTAGGTCTGTGTCTTTATTGCTGTCTTACCCCTAGGTTCTTCATGACATTTTTTCCCTTAAATTCCATATATATGTGTTAGCATATGGTAAACTTTCTGTTCCAGCCAAACTATGCTGGTGTCTATTGAAGAATATAGCACAAGTAAAATGCCATATTTTTAACCTCATCCCTCTCATATGAACATACACCCAAACAAACACCAAGAAATTCTCAACAGTATATGTCAAACACACTTTTGGAAGCATAAATAGACTCACAAGAAAGCGTCGGAAGTCCTCAGGGACAAGAAATGAAGAAGGAACTGAAAAATATAGATGCAAAAGTCTTAAATATTAGAAAATTGAACCAGCAATATATAAAAAGGATGCCACATCATAGCCAAGCGAGATTATGTCAGTAATGCAAGACTTGTTTACCATTCAAAAATCAATCAGTGTAATTCACCATATTAAAAGAGTAAAGGAGTAAAAACATCTCAATAAATGCAGAAAAAGCACTTGAGAAAATTCAAAATCCATTCAAAATAAAAACTCTCAGCCAACTAAGAACAGAAGGGAACTTTCTCAACCTGATAAAACATATCTATGAAAAACATATGAGTAGCATCATACTTAATGGTGAAAGACTAAATGCCTTCCCCCTAAGATAGAGAATGAGGCAAGAATATCTGCTTTCACTACTTCTATTCACCATTATACTGGAGATGCTGCAAAAAATAAAAGCCATACAGATTGAAACAGAAGAAATAAAACTGTCTCTTATTCTTGGTGATATGATTGTCTACATAGAAAACTCTATGGAATCTACAAAAACGCAACTGACTCAAAAGGAAGGAGTGAGGTTTAAAAATTGAGAACAAAGAAATTGGTAAACATGGGTAAAACTAAACATAGTAAGGAGAAAGCCTGAAAATGAATGAGCTAAGAGTCCAATTTAAGAAATTAGAATAAGAACAAATGAATAAATTAATAGTAGAAGGAAAGAGTTAATAAAGAGCAAAAATTAAATAGAAATTAAAGATATGATAGGGTCATTAGAGGCAAAAGTTGTCTTTTTGACTAATAAAATAGACAAACTTCTGACAAGATTAATATTGAGAAAAGATAGAAAGCACAAATAAACAAGATTAGGAATGAAAATACAGTTGCTTCAGAAATTAACATAGTAAGAGGTTATTATGAACAATTTAATACTAATTCATTTGAAAACATAGATAAAACAGATAAATTCCTCGGAAAATATGTTATGGAAGTGAATGAAAGAAGAAATAGAGAACTTTCATTGTCTTCTAAACAATAAACATCATTAAAAAGTAATCTTTCTGCAAAGGTTAACACCAGGCCCAGATAGTTATATAGACAATTCCTTCCAAGTATTAATGGAACAGGTAATGCTAATATACACTCACTTTCCCAGTGAACTGAAAGGAAGGAAAGCTCCTTAACTCCTTTTCTCATGTGGTTCTCGCCTGATTTTAGGACAGTATGAGAAAGGAAAATTATGGGCCAATCTCATTTGTAAACATTGACACAAAAATCCAAAATGAGTTATTAGCAAACTGAATCCAGCAAGATATGGAAAAAACACATCATGACCAAATTTTCTTTAAGCCAAGACAAAAAAGAGTTTAACATTAGGACATTTATTAATTTAAATCACTATATTAACAGATTAAAGAAGAAAACAACACAATCATCTCAATAGATAGAGAAAAATATTCATAAAATTCAACCCCTATCCATGATTAGGAAAAAGGAAATCTCTTAGCAAATAAAAATAGAAGGAAACTTCCTGGACCTGATACAGAGTACCAAAAAAAAATAATGCAGCAAACTTCATTTTTAATAGTGAAACATTAGAAACATTCTTTTAAATTCAGGAAGAAGACAAGGGTATATACTGCTAAACTCCTATTCAACGTTTTGTTAAAAGTTATAGCAACAGTAACAAAACAAGAGATAAGAAGAGCTGTGGATTGGAAAATAAGAAACAACACTGCCACTATTCACAGATAATTGTTTATGGAAAACTCCAAGAGAATTTGCAAACTATTTGGAATAAGAAAGGCTACCGCATATAATATCAATATTCAAAACTTGATTGTACTCTTAGACACCAGGAATGGAAAATTAGAACATAGAATTTCAAAAAATCACTTACAAAAGCAATAAAAACAAGTTATGGGTGCTTAAATCAACCTTGTGCCTCAGATCTTTGGCTCATGTCTCTCCTCTGTCTAGAATACTATCTTTTTTTTTTTTTTTTTTTGCGGTACGCGGGCCTTTCACTGTTGTGGCCTCTCCTGTTGCGGAGCACAGGCTCCGGACACGCAGGCTCAGCGGCCATGGCTCACGGGCCCAGCCGCTCCGTGGCATGTGGGATCTTCCCGGACCAGGGCACGAACCCGTGTCCCCTGCATCGGCAGGCAGACTCTCAACCACTGCGCCACCAGGGAAGCCCTAGAATACTATCATTTTGACTTTCATAGATCAACATCCAATTCAGTTGGATGTTCAGGTGGACATTTCATAACATGTTCTTTAAGTACCTCAGTTACAAATGACTTTTTCCTCTGAAGTATTGTACCTCTACTTTGTACCATTATTAAAATACTGACCTTAAACTACCAGTAAATTGATTTATATAATTTGTCATCTTTCACTAGATCATAGTCTACTGGAAGGCAAGATAGGGATCATATATTGCTCTTTACATATCTCACAGAACATAGCACAAAGTCTTACACATAATAGATCTTTAATAATGTTTATTGAATAAATTAATAGCTTCCTAAACAAACAATTAATTGACTTTACAGCTTATAAATCTGTCTGTTGTATTCACAAGTCCATTGTTTGATGTTTCCGGAGTTTCTGAACCAGTCAGGCTGATACCCAGCCCTTGTGATGCGAGCCAGTCTTGAGGCCCAGTCTATTGCCAGCTTTTCTTATTTCTCTCAAGAGGCACAGTGGGCATTTAGGTAAATTCCTGTTGACTATTAAAATTCAGTACCAGTAGAACCACCGGTTTAAGAAAAATTCCATTGCATTGGATGGAATAAAAACAAAAGAAATCAATGACACTCCCAAATCTGCTCTTCACTTAGCTACTTTATTTGAGGTGTGGCCCCAACTATTTTCTCCCTGCCTCGGGCATGATTATTCTATAGCCTATTTTGTTAACCATTCACTATTCTAGTCACAGATCGTTGGACTGGGCACCATCATAATTAACTGCAAGGCAGCCAGCTGTGCTGGCCCCAGGGAGCTCTGCTGCCTCTGAAGTGGCTTGCTTGAACTCTATCCAGTACAGGTGCTCAACACCCACTGTCACCAACCCAACACAATCAAATGCTGTCTTTGTGAAGAAAAAAACTGAGAGGCAGAGTTCCAAGCAATATTTAGTGATAATCTTAGTTGCTTATTAAACTGGGAGCACGTCTCAAAGCTGAGGAATTGGGGCTTGGAGTTTGTGTGTAGCTGGTGGGGCCCTTTCCCATTCTGTCTTGTATTTTTGTGCAGTCTTAAACATACATGGCTGTCATTATTCAGTGATCAGCTCTTCCTTGTGACTCTGAAAAACCTGAGCAGCTGAATCCGTGCAAATGTTCAGCCCTCTTTCATTCTTTCCCCTTTAAATATCATCCACCTCCCCACCCCCCTCCCCACCTCCATCTTTCTCATAGTTTTGCCCTTGGCTCATTCATTATCTACTTCCACTGAAATATACTATCTCAGAAAACAGAAAGACCAAAGGTACGGCAGATTTTTATTTGGTTGATTTTCAGTGATATCATGAAAATCTTGGGATCTTTCCATCTCTTAGCTCTGACATTCTCAGTGTAAGCTTTGTCCTTAGGCTTGTAGCAAGATAGCTGCAACAGTTCCAAATATAGCAACACCTGGAAGATGTAGACAGACCATGTTTTTATATGCCTCTCTTTTAGAAATGAGCAAACTTTCCCCAAAAGCTGTATAGCAGTTGTCTCTTCAAATGTAATTGACCAGAATCAGGTTATGTAACCATTCCCAAGCCTGTCATCACCAAGGGAGTGGGATCCCCTTAGACCAATGGTTGTCACACTTTAGAGCGCATCAGAATCACTTGGAGGACTTACTTTAAAACACAAAGTGCTAGGCTGCACCCACAGAGTTTTTGATTCAGTAGGTTTGAGTGGGGACCAGGAATTTGCGATTCTAACATGCTTTTAGGTGATACTGATGCTGCTGAACTGGGGACCACACTTTGAGAACCACATGGCTACATGAGGCAGGGCTGGACCCCTGATCAAAATTGGGATTCTGTTAGGAAAGAAAAAGAAAGAACCAATACTATGGTGTCAACCCAGAATGTCCACTAAAAATCAAACCTTGAAGCTTACTTCTACTTTTCCTGATTCTTAAAGGAGCAACAAGACATTGTGCAAAGCTGTAGGTGGAGATGGCAGGAACATCATCATTCTCCTCTCCAAGTTCTCTAGTGTTCAAGGCTCATTCACCCTCCCCTTTAAAACTAGGCCACTATAATTTGAACTTGTACATTCCATGATTGCAAGTAGTCTAGTCTTTTACTGGGTTCTCTTCCCCATGTATTTTTTTTTTAATTGAAGTACAGTTAATTTACAATCCTGTGTTAGTTTCAAGTGTATAGCAAAGTGATTCAGTTATACATATATATACATATATATTCTTTTCCAGATTCTTTTCCATTATAGGTTATCATAAGATATTGAGTATAGTTCTGTGTGCTATGCAGTAGGTTCTTATTGTTTAGCTGTTTTATATATAGTAGTGTGTATACGTTAATCCTAAACTCCTAATTTATCTCCACCCCCCCCCCCACTATCCCCTTTGGTAACCATAAGTATGTTTTCTATGTCTGTGAGTCTATCTCTGTTTTGTAAATAAGTTCATTTGTATCAATTTTTTTACATTCCACATATAAGTGATATCATATGATATTTGACTTTCTCTGTCTGGCTTACTTCACTTAGTATGATAATCTCTAGGTCCATCCATGTTGCTGCAAATGGCATTATTTCATTCTTTTTTATTGCTGAGTAGAATTCCATTGTGTGTTTGTGTGTGTATATATATACATATATATATGTGTATATATATATATATATATATATACCACATCTTCTTTATCCATTCATCTGTCGATATATGTGTAGATTGCTTCCATGTCTTGGCTATTGTAAATAGTGCTGCTATGAACATTGGGTTACATCTTTTTGAATTAGAGTTTTCTCCAGATATATTCCCAGGAGTGGGATTGCAGGATAATATGGTAACTCTATTTTCAGTTTTTAAGGAACCTCCATACCGTTCTCCACAGTGGCTGCACCAATTCACATTCCCACCAACAGTGTATGAGGGTTCCCTTTTCCCTACACCCTCTTCAGCATTTATTATTTGCAAGTTTTATTTTATTTTATCTTTTTATTTTATCTTGTATTGGAGCATAGTTGATTAACAATGTTGTGTTAGTTTCAGGTGTACAGCAAAGTGATTCAGTTATACATGTACATGTATCTATTCTTTTTCAAATTCTTTTCCCATTTAGGTTATTACAGGATATTGAGCAGTGTTCCCTGTGCTATACAGTAGGTCCTTGTTGGTTATCTTTTTTTTTTGAAACATCTTTATTGGAGTATAATTGCTTTACAGTGGTGTGTTAGTTTCTGCTTTATAACAAAGTGAATCTGCTATACATATACATATATCCCCATATATCTCCCCCCTTGCATCTCCCTCCCTCTCACTCTCCCTATCCCACCCCTCTAGGTGGTCACAAAGCACCCAGCTGATCTCCCTGTGCTATGTGGCTGCTTCCCACTAGCTGTCTATTTTACATTTGGTAGTGTATATATGTCCATGCCACTCTCTCACTTCGTCCCAGCTTACCCTTCCCCCTCCCCGTGTCCTCAAGTCCATTCTCTATGTCTGCGTCTTTATTCCTGTCCTACCCCTAGGTTCTTCAGAACCTTTTTTTTAATTTTAGATTCCATATATATGTGTTAGCATATGGTATTTGTTTTTCTCTTTCTGACTTACTTCACTCTGTATGACAGACTCTAGGTCCATCCACCTCACTACAAATAACTCAATTTCGTTTCTTTTTATGGCTGAGTAATATTCCATTGTATATATGTGCCACATCTTCTCTATCCATTCATCTGTCAATGGGTATTTAGGTTGCTTCCATGACCTGGCTATTGTAAATAGTGCTGCAGTGAACATTGGGGTGCATGTGTCTTTTTGAATTATGGTTTTCTCTGGGTGTATGCCCAGTAGTGGAATTGCTGGGTCATATGGTAATTCTATTTTTAGTTTTTTAAGGAACCTCCATACTGTTCTCCATAGTGGCTTACAAATTTACATTCTCAGCAACACTGTAGGAGGGTTCCCTTTTCTCCACACCTTCTCCAGCATTTATTATTTGTAGATTTTTTGATAATAGCCATTCTGACTGGTGTGAAGTGATATCTTATTGTACTTTTGAATTGCATTTTTCTAATAATTAGCAATGTTGAGCATCTTTTCATGTGCCTCTTGGCCATCTGGATGTATTCTTTGGAGAAATGTCTATTTATGTCTTCTGCCCGTTTTTCTATTGAGTTGTTTCTTTTTTTTTTATATTGAGCCGCATGAGCTGTTTGTAAATTTGGGAGATTATTCCCTTGTCAGTCGCATCATTTACAAATATTTTCTTCCGTTCTGTGGGTTGTCTTTTTGTTTTGTTTATGGTTTCCTTTGCTGTGCAAAAGCTTTTGAGTTTAATTAGGTCCCATTTGTTTATTTTTGTTTCTATTTCCATTACTCTGGGAGACGAATCAAAAAAGATATTGCTGCGATTTATGTCAGAGAGTGTTCTGCCTATGTTTTCCTCTGGGAGTTTTATAGCGTCCAGTCTCACATTTAGGTCTTTACTCCATTTTGAGGTTATTTTTATGTATGGTGTTAAAGAATGATCTTATTTCATTGTTTTACATGTAGCTGTCCAGTTTTCCCAGCACCATTTATTGGAGAGACTCTCTTTCCTCCATTGTATAGTCTTGCCTCCTTTGTCGTAGATTAGGTGACCATAGGTGCATGGGTTTATTTCTGGGCTTTCTATTCTGTTCTGTTGATCTATATTTCTGTTTTTGTGTCAGTACCATACTGTTTTGATGACTGTAGCTTCATAGTATAGTCTGAAGTCAGGGTGCCTGACTCCTTCAGCTCCATTTTTCTTTCTCCAGATTGCTTTGGCTATTCGGGGTCTTTTGTGCCTCCATACAAATTTTAAGATTTTTTTGTTCTATATTTGCAGTATTTTTAATGATGGCCATTCTGACCTGTGTGAGGTGATACTTCATTGTTGTTTTGATTTGCATTTCTCTAATAATTAGTGGTATTGAGCATCTTTTCATGTGCTTGTTGGCCATCTGTATGTCTTCTTTGGAGAAATGTCTATATAGGTCTTCTGCCCATTTTTTGATTGGGTTGTTTGTTTTTTGATATTAAGCTGTATGAGCTGTTTGTATATTTTGGAAATTAGTCCATCGTCAATCACATTGTTTGCAAATATTTTCTTCCAGTCCGTAGGTTGTCTTTTCATTTTGTTTATGGTTTCCTTTGCTCTGAAAAAGCCTTTAAATTTAATTAGGTCCTGTTTGTTTATTTTTGTCTTTATTTCCATTCCCCACGTATTTTTTTATAAATTTATTTATTTATTTATGGCTGCATTGGGTCTTCATTGCTGTGTGCGGGCTTTCTCTAGTGGCAGCAAGCAGGGGCTGCTCTTCATTGCTGTGCACGGGCTTCTCATTGAGGTGGCTTCTCTTGTTGCGGAGCATGGGCTCTAGGTGCACAGGCTTCAGTAGTTGTGGCACGTGGGCTCAGTAGTTGTGGCTCACGGGCTCTAGAGCACAGGCTCAGTAGTTGTGGTGCACGGGCTTAGTTGCCCTGCGGCATGTGGGATCTTCCCAGCCCAGGGCCCAAACCCGTGTCCCCTGCATTGGCAGGTGGATTCTTAACCACTGCGCCATCAGGGAAGTCCCCCCCTCCATGTATTTTTGAGAATCCTCATGGCATAGTTACAAATATGTCCTTGTTGTCACTAGTCACCTTAGACTTCTGTACTTTTAGGCCACCTTGGCCACCCTCCCGTATTGCTGGAGCTGAATCATTATCACAAGCCCTTCTTTTTATTGGAGGTTTGGAACAACAAGAAGAATTTTAGCAGGAGAAAAGCTCAAAATTGTATTCTAGACAATGTGGCTTCTACAGTCCATTTGCCCTAGAATCAATATAACTGTGCCCAGGTAATCTCCTACTAGCCTCTCTTATTAGCTGCCAGCCCACCACTGTGGTGGGGAGCCAACCTACCTATCTTCACTGGGAATGACCTTGACTATATACTCTAGTCAAAGTCCCAATACCCTCCCCCTGTACACCAGAGAAAAAAACTTTCCTATCATTATCAGAATCCTTAAAGAGATGCAAGCTTGTAATTAAGATAACTGATATCTTTTTACATTATTGTGCAAATCTGTTTAGCCCCACATTTCCCCAGACTTCTCCATTCCAAAAGTGGATTCTGGCTTTATATTTACATAGCTAAACTAATCATCTGTATTAACAATCTATTGCTGTGTAAGGAATCATCTCCCCAATTTAGCAGCTTAAAACAAACAACATTATCTCACGGATTCTGTACATCAGGAATCCAGGCGTAGAGTAGGTGGGTCCTTATGGTTTATAGTCTCTCATGAAGTTGCAGTCAAGCTCTCAGCTGGGTCTCATCTGAAATCTTGCTTGGGGGAACATCTGCGTCTAAACTTATGTGTTTGCTGGTTAGTTCCTCACTGGCTATTTCCTCACCATAGGCTCCCTTGGGTGTTCTCTTGACATGCAGCTGGCTTCCCCAGTGTGAGTGATTCGAGAAGTAAGTAGCAAGAGCAAGACAGAACCCAAGATGGAGGCCATTATATTTTATATCCTTATTTCAGAAATGGCATACCAACATTTCTGCCATATTCTGTTGATCACACGGACCAACCCTAGTCTGACGTGGGAGAGTGTGTGAATTCACAAGGGTGTGAATATCAGGAGGCAGGAGTCACTGGGGTCATCGTGGAAGCTTGTGATCCAAATATTTACCCCTAATGAGAACTGTGCATCCACTCATAGACAAACAGGAGAAAAGCTGCTTTCAACCTTAAAATGTCCATTTTCTCTCTTGTGGCCATCAAGATTTTTAAAATTAATAGGGTCCACTGTCAGAGCATTTAAACATCTTATTATTTCTAATTCAAATATATTTGGTAAGAAATAGCCATAAAGCTGAAATAAAGGGAGGTTTGCCTTTAACTACCTACATCATTATTTGAATATACATTTTTCCTGATCATATGGAAATCTAACTAAAGTACAGAAAAATTAATTCTAAGTACACTAGCAGCTAGAGACTGCCCCATATCTAATTATGTTTTAGTCATAATTACTTGCATTGATTTTCACTCTTTTTATGAGTCACATCCCCTTGAAGCTGTAACCACTTGTCATATAATTTTCTGGCTGTTATCTTTGCCCTGGTGCCCAGGCTCTGTAGAGAGAAATGTGAAATCCTTTCTCTTCTCACTGGAATCTATCAGAATACATACTGCCACCACTATATACTTTTTGGAAATTAAAATCACTTTTTCTCATATATGACATAAGTTAATACAACACCCCTGTAAAATGTTTTTTTAAAATAATATTTGTTTATTTATTCATTTTATTTATCTGGCTGGGCTGAGTCTTAGTTGCAGCAAGTAGGATCTTTGTTGCCGCGTGCAGGATCTTTAGCTGCGGCATGCATGCGGGATCTAGTTCCCTGACCAGGGATCAAACCCAGGCCACCTGCATTGGGAGCTTGGAGTCTTAATCACTGGACCACCAGGGAAGTCCCTCCCTTGTAAAAATGTTGTTATCCCATTTTATAGATGAGGAAGCTGAAACTGTAGAGGTTAAGTAAGTTTCCTGAGATCAAACACCTCGCACAGTAAGTGGCAGTGCCAGGATGTGAACCCAGATGCTCTGACCCTCAGGGAAAATTTTTTGAACTTTAAATTGAAATGTAACACCCATTTATAAAGGTGCATAAATCATAAGTGTAAACCCTAGTAAATTATGACAAAGTGAACACACCTGTGTAAGCAGATCCCAGATCAAGAAACAGAACTCGGCACCCAGAAAGCCTCTTTCTGCCTCCTTTTAGTCACCACTCCCCCAAGGGTAATCAGTACCTTGATTTCTAATGGCATAAATAAGTTTAGTCTTGTGGAATCATCTACTATGAATTATGTTGTATAGGGCTTCTTCCTTTGTGAGATTCACCCATACTGTTGATTAGGGTTGTAGTTCATTCATTCTTACTGCTGTTATATCATGTGCTCCCTGCTATGATGCAGTGAAAAGGGCACTTCACATCTGTGATATTCTTCTAAAAAATTCATAAGCTTAGTGTAATCATGAGAAAACATCGGCAAACCCAAATTGAGGGATGCTGTACAAAATCCATGACCTGTACTCTTCAAAACCCTCAAGGTCATGAAAAACAAGGAAATACTGAGAAACTGTCACAGTCTGGAGGAGACTAAAGAGACATGACAATTCAATGCCATTATGCAGTCCTGTATTGGCTCCTGGAACAGAAAAAGAACATTAGTGGAAAAATTGGTGAAATCCAAGTAAAATCTGTAGTAGGGTTAATAGTACAGTACCATCGATAGTTTCTTAGTTTTGACAAGTGCACCATGGTTCATGAAAAGTGTTTATTGGAAGCTGGTTGAAGAGTATATGAAGGGAAAAAAGAATACATGGAAACTCTCTGTACTATATTAACAACTTTTCTGTAAATCTAAAATTATTCACAAATAAAAAAATTTAAAAATTTGAGTAACAGTTCTACCTAAGATGTACAAATGGCTAACAAACACCTGAAAAGATGCTCAAACTCATTAGCCATTGCTGGTGGGAATGTAAAATGGTATGGCTGCTGTGGAAAACTGGCAGTTTCTCAGAGAGTTACACATGAAATTACCCTATGACCCAGCAATTCCACTGCCCAACAATATTTGATTGGGGTAATGTGAAGGGTTATGACTAATTTTATTTTGACCTTCCACAGTTAGAGTTATGGATTTGAGAAAGATCAGCATACAGATGCCACGTAAAGCCATTGGAGTAGAGGAGTTCCCCCAGCTTTCTGGCTTTAGTAACAGGGTGCAAGAGAGTTCTGCCTATTAAGATGGGGAAGGTCGGAGAAAGAATAGGCTTTGGGGGAGAATGCAATTCAGGAATTTTCTTTGGGGTTGTTAAGTTGGAGATAGCTGTAAAGGAATGTTAAATGCACAGTTAGACATATGAAACTGGAGAGGTCTGGTTGTAAATATCATTTTGGGCGTAAAGTTGTATCAGTCTTTATTAAGCACACACTGTCCAGGACATGTTCTATTTGCTATGGCTGCTCTAGGGAGGCGATTTTCTGGGTCCATGAAGGTCAGCTTAAGGGTTCTTTTTGTCTTCTGTACAGACTATTCAGATGGCATCGTCTGCTACGTGAACTACAGTGTCATTGTCACTTCATCTGAGACGACTGCTTTCTGAAGGCATTTTCAACCTGCTAATAATGGTTATTCTCCATCAGAGTGCTCAGTCTGTCTGGGGGAAGAATTTTGCTGACTGCAATTTGAAGTTGCCATTAATTTTAAGGCGAGTGTAGATAAGCTCACATGGGGGTGGGGCTCAACTTGAGGGTTGACTTCCTACTCCCAGATATTGTAGGTGGACCTCACAGTCATGTGGGCAGTGCCCCCTTTTAGGCAAATCCATCACCAGCACAGTCCCTCCAACAGGGCAAAATACAGAATCTTATAGAAGAGTGGCTCTTCAGTTCTCAGACCCTCTTTATAGAATGGAATGGTTCCTGGTGTCATAACCAGTCTTATTTGTCTCAGACAGGTGAGGCTGGGAAAGACTGTCTTATTCCTGAAACAGAGGTCTGGTAGGGGAGCTGAACAAAGTGGTCAAAAGCAGCTGGCTTAGGAGAGGAGTGAAACTAAATACTGCATATGATCCTGGGTTGAAAGAAAATTGCTGTAAAGAGTATCATTGATAACATTTGAATATGGGCTGTCTGTATGCTAGATAATAATGCTGTATCGATGCTAAACCTCCCACACCTAATAATTTAGCTATATTTATGCAAGAGAATGTACCTGTTCCCAGGAGATTTACAGGCAAGTGTCTAGGGTCAAAAGTTCAGGATATCGGCAACTTACTCCTAAATAGCCCGGCGAAAGCAACAATAATAATGGTAACAATATGCACATGTGTATGCACGTGTGGAAAGAGAGAGATGGAGGGAGAGGTGTGGGATGTCAAGTGTGGCCAAATGTTAACCATTAAATCTACATGAAGGGTATAAGTTCATTACACTATACTTTGAATTCTTCTGTACGTTTGAAAGTTTTTTCAAAGTAAAATGTTGGAGGCTTACCATTGAATATATTTGCTGTAAAGTTTTTTGGAGGTACTCTTCATAAAATTAAGGGACTTTCCTCTGTTCCTAGGGTACTAGAAGAGGTTTTTCCTTTCTTAAACTGTGACTAATTTTCCTTTAAAAAAAAAAACAAAAACTGTTACTGGGTGTTAGATTTCATCAAATGCTTTTTCTGCACCTATTACAAAAATCATTTTATTTTACTTTTAAATTCTGCAAATATGGTGAATTATATCAATTGAATTTGTATATTAAATGATTTTTGCCTTCTTTGAAAAAAAAAAAAAAGAGAGAAAGCTGGTCTAGGTAGCCAGGGAACCTAGGTTCAGGGAGGAAAGAAGAGTCCGATAAAAACGTGGAGGGGTCTGGGGTAAGTGCTCAGAGTAGGTGCTCTCTGCTTTTTGGTCTTGATATGTCAGGAAGTGAGCTCAGTGTGATGGAGCAAACCTGAGGCGTCTCAGAATTGAATCGCTTGTGAGGGTGCAGTTTGGCTGACTGTCTCACAGTTCTGCTAGTGAGCATGGAAACTGATATATTGATACTTTTCCAAATTCCCTTCCAGAAAGATATTATCAGGAAAGCTAACTTGTCCAGACCTTGTGTGTGTGTGTGTGTGTGTGTGTGTGTGCGTGCGTGTGCGTGTGCGCGCATCTCTGTTTTTATTTTTTCCCAGCTTTATTGAGGTATAATTGACAGATAAAATAGCACATATATAAGGTGTACAACATGATGTTTTGATATACTTAAATATTGCAAAATGAGTACCACAGTCAAGCTAATTAACACATCTATCACTTCACCATTTTTGGAGGTGCAGTAAGAACACTTAATATCTACTCTTTTGGCAAATTTGAAGTATACCATGCAGTATTGTTAACTATACCTTTGTTTAAATGTAATTCCATTTCTCTTTGTTAATATATGTAATACACACACATGCAACTCAAAGCACAAACTCTCCCTGGGTATACAAATTTTTGAATTATCTCCCTAGAGGTGGCCATTGAAGCCTAGAGAGAGTATAAAGCGCAAAAATCAAGGAACCTGCAGTAGAATCCCAGAGGGTCCAATAGCAAGGAGTAGCCAAGAAGGAAGGCCAAGAAAGAATCCTAAAGAGGTATGGAGAGAGTTGACAACTTTCCTAAGAGAAGAAAATGCTTCAAGGAGAAGGGAGTGGCCTACAGTCTAGAACTGCCTTGACCAATATGATAGCCACTAGCCATAAGTGGGTATTTAAATTTAAATTAAATAAAATTAAGAATTCAGTCATTAGTCACAATAGCCACATTTCAAGTTCTCAGGAGCCATGTAGGCTTAGTGGCTACTGTATTGGACAGCAGGAATATATAACATTTTCATCACTGCAGAAGCTTCTGTTGGATGGCATTGGACTGAAAAATCAAGTAAGTTAAGGACCATAAAGTGTCCATAAAGTGGAACTTAGTGATGGGGAGGTCATTGGTAATCTTGATGAGAGCAGTTTCAGTAGAGTTGATGCGATCAAAGGCCAGAGTGAGAAGTCAGTGGAGCTGAGGAGATGGCGGTAACAAGATTAGACAGCTTCTTCAAGAAGTTGGTGGAGTGGAAACCAGATCTGGTGTAATGACTGAAAAAGGAGGCTTGGTTGGGGAGATTGTCAATTTAGGGGAGAGAGTAAATAATCCTGAAAGCAAGGTTCCTGAGAAGCTAGAGAGGCTGGGACTCAGAGCTTGGGTGGCAGGACTGGCTTTATCTTCTTCCATTTTAATAGGAGAGAAGGACAGGCAGAACTACAGGTAAGTCTGTAGATTTGGTGGCAGGAAGTTTAGGGAATTTCTATCTGAAGCTTTCAATTTTTTTATGTGAATTTGAATGTGAGTTCATTTGCTGGGAGTGAAGGGTGAGGTGGCTATACGACAAGGGGGTATGGAGAGAATGAAGGCTTAACATTACTTCTGTGGAAAGGAGGAGAGAGAGCATTGTCTAGAGACTTGGTTCTCAAACTTCAATGTGTATCAGAATGCCCTGGAGGGCTTGTTAAGAAACACTGAGTGCTGGGTCCCACAGTGCCAGGGGTTCTGATTCAGTAGGTCTGAGGTGAGCTGAGAATTTGCATTTCTAGTACGCTTCCAGATGGTGCTGATACTGCTGTTTCAAGGACCACACTTTGAGAACCACTGGGTTTGCTAAACAACACTGACATCAGAAACCATAAATATTGATGGTGTTGGTAGGGCAGAGTGTGAGGACAGGCAGGAAGGTTTGCTTTTGTGTGTGTGTGTTGTTTTTTTTACATCTTTATTGGAGTATAATTGCTTTACAATGGTGTGTTAGTTTCTGCTGTACAACAAAGTGAATCAGCTATATGTATACATATATCCCCAGGAAGGGTTTCAATTGTGGAGAATGTCAGAGAGCTGACTAGAGGAACAATAGTAAGAGTGTTGGTAGAACAGGATATTAAATTAGAAGTTTTGACCAAGGCATCAAGATACAATAGATATTGAAGTGATTAGTGAGACAGGCTACCTTGTTTGAATTTTAAAGTAGAGAAGCAATAACTGACTTCAAAACTCTTAAACCCTTCACCCATGGTAAGGATATAGAACGATCTGGATGTTGGAGATTAGGCAAGGATTTGTAAGGAAGATTTCTTTCAAGAGGGCTGTGCTGTGAGCTCCCCTCCCCAAGGAGGGGTAGAGGGTACTTCTCCCTCTACATCAAGTCAGGAGAGAGGAATTTCAAGAGATTACTTAGAGAGCTTGGTATGTGTCCCCTGCAGTGAGGGACGCAGGATGAAATGGTGTCTGACTCTCACCTGGAAAATGTAAGAGGCTGGCCAGTGCTGTAATGGCAAGAGCGAAAGCGAATTGCTGCTGTGTTGGGGTATACCTGCACTCCCAGAGGCTGTCAGAGCAAGGCATTTGTGACTGTTCCCCAGGGATCAGACGAGGGCCACACTTGCATGAGAGATCTGCAGGCTAGAGGTCCTCTGCAATGCGGGGTCTCGCAAGCATCCATGAAATCACAAAAGCATCCAGGAAAGAGTCAGTTTTAAACACCTGCTGGTGAAAAGCCAATTTTCAACAGCAGCAGTCAGGAAGGCACTTCCTGTCTCCCTTACCTCTTTTTCATCTCCTTGCTTTGCTTCTGAACTAATGTTGCCAGATATAGCAAATAAAAATGTGGGATGCTATATTAAATATGAATTTGAAATAAACAGTGCATACCTTTTTATTCCGTGACTTCTATTAGTACCATGACTTCTGTTAGTCCAACTTATTGATTACATTTGTATATGCAAAAGAAATAAGTCTGGAAGCATGTATACCAAACTGCTAACAGTACTTATTTCTGGTACCATAGTGAACTTTTACTTGCAAATCGCTTCAATTTTGTTTGAATTATTATAAATATGAATCACTTTGATAATCAAAATCAATAAATATCTTTTAAAACATTTGCTTTTCACTTAGTATTTTGAGAATATCTTTACATGTTCATATTCTTCTCAAAAGTGTTTTCCAATGGCTGTTTAACTGATCTCATTGTATGGCTGTAGTATAAAGCATTCAAGACCCCAGTTCAGGTTGTATTGTATTTTATTAATATGAATAATATTGCAGTGAAATCCTTGTAGTTTAATCTTGTGCACGTCTTTAATTATTACCTTAGGATATGTTCCTAGAAATGGAATTACTGAACCCAAGAGTTACTGTGTTTTTTTTCTTTTTTAACATCTTTATTAGAGTATAATTGCTTTACAATGGTGTGTTAGTTTCTGCCGTATAACAAAGTGAATCAGCTATATGTATACATATATCCCCATATCCCCTCCTTCTTGTGTCTCCCTCCCACCCTCCCTATCCCACCCCTCTAGGTGGTCACAAAGCACCGAGCTGATCTCCCTGTGCTATGCGGCTGCTTCCCACTAGCTATCTATTTTACATTTGGTCATGTATATATGTCAATGCTACTCTCTCACTTCGTCCCAGCTTACCCTTCCCCCTCCCCATGTCCTCAAGTTCATTCTCTAGTAGGTCTGTGTCTTTATTCCTGTCTTACCCTTAGGTTCTTCATGACATTTTTTTCTTAGATTCCATATATATGTGTCAGCATACGGTATTTGTTTTTCTCTTTCTGACGTACTTCACTCTGTATGACAGACTCTAGGTCCATCCACCTCACTACAAATAACTCAATTTCGTTTCTTTTTATGGCTGAGTAATATTCCATTGTATATATGTGTCACATCTTCTTTATCCATTCATCTGTTGATGGATACTTAGGTTGCTTCCATGTCCTGGCTATTGTAAATAGTGCTGCAATGAACATTGTGGTACATGACTCTTTTTGAATTGTGGTTTTCTCAGGGTATATGCCCAGGAGTGGGATTGCTGGGTCATATGGTAGTTCTACTTTTAGTTTTTTAAGGAACTTCCATACTGTTCTCCATAGTGACTGTATCAATTTACATTCCCACCAACAGTGCAAGAGGGTTCCCTTTTCTCCACACCCTCTCCAGCATTTATTGTTTGTAGGTTTTTTTGATGATGGCCATTCTGATCGGTGTGAGTGATACCTCACTGTAGTTTTGATTTCCATTTCTCTAATGATTAGTGATGTTGAGCATCCTTTCATGTGTTTGTTGGCAATCTGTATATCTTCTTTGGAGCTTTTAAACTTGACAGACTTCCCTCTTGAAAGGCTGTTTGTCTACCTACACCAACGCTACCGCATGTAATTATCAATATGTATCTCATTGTTTTGATTGTATTTTTAATTATTAGTTACAATGATATTTTAAGTGTTTTTTGGCCATTTGTATTTTCGTATTAGTCTGATGGATCTAACAAATGGATATTACATTAATGGGTGCTCGCAGGGTTTTTCTGTACATCATGTTGACTTTTGTCAACTCCAGCACCCTGTAACACACAGACCCATACACACACAACCATTCTGTGCATTACACAGTCAATAAATGCTGGTTGAATGCATGAGTATATGCATGAATTATTTAAAGAATCTGGCCAAAGGAAACCCTTCTTGGTTATTTTACTATTGACTTTTTCATGATTTATTCACTCACTCAACAAACAGTTATGGAGTGCCTCCTGTGTACATGGCTCAATGCTATGCCATTTAAAAATAATAATAAGCATTGGGAATAATTTCAATCAATAAAATACAACTAGTGAATCACAAATATTCCAGGAATATCTCAGCTATATAGCACCTTCAGAGGAATGAGCCTGTGTGAATTGGCAAATATTCTAGGTACTTTGAGATTTATACACTAACTTTAAAATTGTAAATGGCTGTTGATGAAAATATTTCTACAAGGTACTATATGTGTCTGTGCTTTTTTAAATATGGTGCTCCATAGATGTAACTATAAATGGATGGGATGCAGGGATGCATGAATGAGTTTGTTACTCTGCTCTGTATGTGGCAAATATCTTCTTCGCTCTGTGAAACTTTGTTGATTGGGATGCCCTGAGAAACTTTTGGGTGTCACTACTTCTCACTTGTGATCTTCTGTTGCTGTCCCTGCCACCATCACCATAGCCTCTGCATCCATCCCTACTTCTAATCTCTGCTGTTTCTGCTGTCAGTGAGTCTGCCCATTTTTGTTTCTTTCTTCTGTTCTTTCTCCAATGCCTCTTGGCTTTCAAGTGTGAAAAACAACCATATATATATAATCTCCAGCTATTAATTGTGTCGCTCTCCTTTTGGGTTGCAGCCCAAGTAGTCACCTCACACTTGGAGTAATTCTGTCCCTTTTGGCCATGTTGTTTGATTCAGGATGCCAAAGGGCACCTTTTTCACTATAAAAATGTTTTTGAGCTCCTTCCTGAGGGTTCTAGAAGTCCAGGTGCTAGACAACAATTGTACTGTAGTATTGCTGGCATCATATGAATGTGAAGTTTTAGACAAGGGGACCCCAGCCATGGGTCTGGTCCCACTGATAGCTCTTAAAGGCTGATAGATTTTCAAGCCAGTTCTTCTATCATACTGTTGATAGGATTTTCTGCAGAAAGCCATTTCTGACGTCCCCTAATTCATGTTCTTTAGAGATCTTCTCATCAATATCTAAACTCATCAGCCCCACGGAGGAATGGGAGGCTTCCCCAGTCCCCATCCTGCTATGGTGGTTATAAGCTTCCAGGGAAATGAATCCTCGATCTTCTTCAGCACATGTTTGGAGTCCCCTTTCTTAGGCACATGAGGAGCCTGCATTTTCTTATCCGTAAAGGAGTCCTGAACCTAAAGTTGTAACGAGGAAGAGAGAAGAGAACCAAAATAATGTTTTAGGTAGGTTCAGACACCGCCGACGTGAGTGGGAAGGAAAACTGTGTTGTTAGAAGAAAATCCTCCAGTTTTAGGGTCTTGGTGCCTATGACTGGAAATTCTGACAAAGGACATTCAAGCACGGTATATTCTTAATAAAGCGTCTCGCTTGTGCCACCTTTAACAGCCCTTCAGTGTTCTTGAAGCACCTCTTTCTTCTGCCAGTGTACTGTGAGGACGTGGGGCAGGGGAGGGCCAACGATTCAGAAGCAGCCTTGGAGGCCGCTGGGGGAAAATGGCCAGGGCCGAGGTGAGTGGGAAGGCAGAGGGAGAGGAGGGAGGGGCGGGGCCTGCTCCAGCCTGAGCGCCGCGGGCGGGGCGCGGTGCAGTGGTCGAGGAGATGAACAGGAAGTGCTTTCTGTCAGCAGCCGCCACCACCACCACAGCAAAGCGTAGTCTTTCCTCACAGATGATTCCACCTGCCTTTGACACCGGGAGCCACACATCCCAGCCGGCTCGCCGGTGTTTCATTGAAATGGCCGCCTGTGTGGAGTTCAGAGGGGAAAATAATGAAGTAGGTTTTCCTCTTCCCTTTCTACAGTAGCCCCACGAGAGTATACATTTGATAAGGGCCAAAGTCTGTTTGTGAAAAGGAACCTCTGAGGGGAGATACGGCACCTAAGACCAAAGACCTTAATTTTGCCTCAAATTTTGGCTCTACTGTTTCTATAGAGACCAAAGGGAAGCTTTGGCTCCCCCATTCAGCTATTAAAGTTTAGTGCATTGAAAACTGTCTTCATGCTGTGATACCCTTTCAGGGAGGAGAATAGGGTCTGAACTAATCCATGAAAGTTGTCATGCTATGAACTAGTAGTCAAGCTTTTTCCTTTCAATTGAATCTAAAACTATACTGTACTTCACACTTGATTGGTCCTTCAGATGGAAGGATTCAATATCCCTGCTGGAAATCAGCTCGTCTTCCTCACACAGTGCTGTTGAACGTGGAAAGAACTTATTTCTGAGGCATAATTACCAGCTCTAACATACGAAAAGTCGTAAGGTTATTTAATTTTCTTCCTTTTCTTAAATTCTGGTCAAACTCTTTAAAAGTGCTGACTTTTATTTCCCCCTCTGACAAGCTTGTTTACCAGACTGTGTCTCCATTCTTGGGCTTGCTGTTTGTCAATAGATGTTGGGACCTATACATGCCTCACCAGCCTTTCTTTCCTCAGGATGATAGACAGACATACAGCATAAATGTATTGAAGACAAAAAATATCTTCTGAATGCAGCCGTCAGCAAGCCATTGAATGTCCTGTAGCAAAGGTAACGGGTCACTTATTTACCATGAAGACTGGGACAAGAACTCGAGGAATCTGAGCGGTGCTATGCCGATTGTCTAAGGGAAAGGACGCTTTTCCTTTCCCACTCAAAGAGTTAGCTTTGTTTGTTTGCACATGTTTTAGATCAATAACTGGTAAGAGTAAAGGCAGAACAAAAGCTCTAATAACCATGAGCCATCTGCAGTGTGAATCGACATTTCCCAAGTTAAACACTACTGTCTTGTGAATGAATACGTAGAGTGTATATGATTTTTTTTTTAATTGAAAAAAATATGCCTTGATCTAGCTACACCAAAAGGGGGCACCAGGGTATTAAAGAAGTTATCATGTTTTCGGAGGCTATAAATGAAATTAAGTGAAGTTTGGAGAGGTTTTTAGTATAATTAATATGTACACGAGTTTTAAAACTTGTTATTCTAAAAAGTCGGTTGGGTGGTTTCAAGAATTTTGGTAAGAACGTTTTGATATCTCAGTGGAATTTTCTATTGGTTTAGGGTGATTTCTTTGGAGTTTGATGGCATAAAGGAACATATTTTACTTGATGAAAACTAATATAAAGAAAAATCACGTATATGTCTCCTTAGAATTCTATGGGTATTAATACTCATGGTATTTTTCATTGAAATTTTGCTATATTGTCTTTAAAATAGAAGTTTGCCTCTTCTTTGTTGTCTAAGACACTTAGTAAATCTAAGAGTATTTGTTTTTATGTATCTGTGTCTAGGTGGAAAATATTCAGCATTCTGTACTGGCTTTTCTGAGAGAAGGATGCAGAAAGCAGGGACCTGGGGGTTATGTCAAATAGTCGCTAATTTAGAGATTGAGTACCATTGCTCCCAGAATCCAGAAGGAATAAGTAAAGAGAATAGAAAGCATTTTGTGGAAAGATTTTCAAACTGTACATTTTGGTTAATCCGGGGTTATTTTTGTGATTCCAGTGAAAAGAATTTAGTGGAGGAAAATAGAGAGATGAAATATTCTTAATGAGGTTATAAATATATACAGTGCAGCTAGATGCCTCTTCTGCTTTAATGTCACCTATGAGGAGTAAAAACCAGTTCGATTTCTAATTTTGTTAGTGATAAAGTGCTATTTATGTTGTCTTCCCCATCACCCTGATCCCGTATCCTTTTCCCTCCCCCACGTGAAATAGAGACCTTTTATATGTAATCAAATCTGAACTGGTTGGTTAGCTAATAATTCCTCTTAAAAATGGAAATCAGTGGCTGCATGATCCTGTTTTCTCTGTATATCTCTACCGTTTCTAAAGATGGCTGCAATCTAAACAAAGTGGGTTGTCTTTTCACAGACAGTTTCTCCTTTTATTCTTAGATGTCCAGTCATAGCTTCTTAAAAAAAGATAAGATGATAAATTTATCTTTAACATCATGTTTTATAGTTTAATTTTTACCCAGCCTTTGGTCTTGCCCATTATTTTATACTTTGTGATGATTTATGGAATCACATATTATGCAATGCAAGACAATTTACAAGCTGCTATTACATCCCTGTAACTTTTATGAAATATATGACTAATTAGTATATTGTTTAACTGGGAGAATTAGATTAAAAAAACAAATGTCTTTCAGGTTTATTTGAAACATGTGGACTTTATTCAACTGAAGTAAATATTCAGGTACAATAAATTATTATGTGTAGTGCTGGTTGATAGCTGTAAATTTATTTTAAAATATGGCAATACTAAAAAAAAAGTTATAGACACCAAAAAATATGGCAATACTGAGAAGTTTTTATGACTCTTGTTTATTTGACATAAAACAGAGTAGGATTATTGAATTTCATGTCTTTTTATTATCAACAGTGTAGTGATTAGCATGTACAGAAATGTCCACTTAAAGGCAGGGAAAGAAACTTACTGTCGATTTCTGTTTGTTGGGGTTCTCCCCACATGTACTGTAGAGGATGTTTGGCTTGATCGTGAA
Source organism: Monodon monoceros (assembly GCF_005190385.1). NCBI lineage: Eukaryota > Metazoa > Chordata > Mammalia > Artiodactyla > Monodontidae > Monodon > Monodon monoceros. Next base: position 114,542,406 of record NW_021703779.1, read on the forward strand.
ATATTTAAAATGTGGTCAACAAACACTGCTCCCTCTAACTGGGTATTTTCAAAGTTGTATTTTTAAAAATAGTAGTTGTTTAGTTAATAATAATTGCATTATTTTACATCTGCTTTAAGGAATTAATAGTCCTTAGTGGCACTGAAAAAGAAAAATCCTGTTTTCAGGGTAATGCTCTGTAACTTGCTTATATATAAAATACTGTATAGATATATAGATAGATATTCCTATAAACATTTTATTTCTCTGTGTGCTCTTCAGGAGGTCCCGCCACCTTGACAAAGGGTCGATATGACTGGCTAAATCAGTTGTTACACATTTTTGGAATAACAGAAAACCAGACGAGCCAAGATCTAAAAATGCAGTTAATCATGATGCTGATGACCAGTGTTTTGTTGCGGCCTCAGTCTGTGCTTTAGGAGATCTTGTGTTGGGTTTCAGTATTGTTCCATTTTGGAGAAATACGCATATGGTGGTATTTGTATAAGGTCAGAACAGGCAAAATAATAAGTAGGTCCGTTTTTCATCTGTGCTTTTTAGTTCTTTTGCCTAGCATTTCTTATGACAAGATTTCACATCAGTAAGCCATAAAGAATTTTTCTTGCCTTTTCTTGCCTTAATTTTTTTCCAAAATCACAGCTGAAAGGGTCCCTGATCTGTTCCCTGGCATGATGTGTTTGTTGAAAACTCTGTATAGAGTGGTTTCACGTTAGATAGGTAGTTGCTTTTTACAGATCGATTGCCTACATGGGCACAATCTGTGGGAGTTTTCAGTCACAAGTTTTGGGTTTTTTCCATAATCCAGCTCGATTCCTGTATGTGGACTGAAAGGGACATTTTGGCCTCTGATTATAAAGACAGGAAAGAACTATAGAAAACCTGATGGAATTAAGGGGAAAAGAGTGTTCAAGGCAAGTAATCAAAAGGCAAAAGTTTCCTTTCAAATGAAGTTCTACCTTATTCTAAAACCAGACATTCCACATAAGAATCTTACCAAAAAGAGCTAGTTTCAGAGACTGATTTTATGCATCCTGCCCAGCTTCTTGCAGCCCCTTCTACAAGTTGGGTTTTGATGTTTGAGGCAGTAAACTAAAACCTCAGAACAAAATTTGATCCCAAAGAAAACAAATGGAGCTACATGTTGTTTCTCTAAAAGAGACAAGCGGAATAGCTGAGGTAAACTTGAGGACTGATTTGACTTGTCATTCGGCAGAGCTACAGTCTCTAAGTTCACAATGGACTTTGCAGCTTAACTGGCCTTAATGCAGCTGTTTATTAGAAATTGAAGTGTTATGTGTCAGTGTTGGTTGAGTGATGTGATTAGGGGTGGGATGACCAGAATGAAATTAAAGAGGTGTTCCAAACTTCACAGTTTCAAACATTTCCCCGAACTGATGTGGAGACGATACCAATCTCTCTATTTATAAAATTGAATTCTCTCAGTTTGAATAGTGAGAACAAAGGTGCTAATCCGTAGTTCTGAGAAAGGCCAATTATGCCCTCTGCATCAGACAGGGTCTGATATGATTCTAAATAATTGCCAAATCAGATGCACATGAATGTAGTTTTATTATTTATTCAAAACCCATTAACCCAGTGTTTATGTCATGTGGAATTGGGTGCATTTGCAATAAGTTCACCTATATAGAAATGCTCCACCTCAACTTGCAAAAACGTGAAGAGACATTGAGGATCTGTTTGAAGCCATTGGGACTGTTCTGAATTAGAATGAGCTGGTTAGGCAAAGCAGCCAAAGCTGGAGTATCTCAGGAGTCCCACCCTTTGTAGTTTAAAAATACTTTTCTTAATCATTTTCACATTTTTAATTTCATTAGATTCCTTATCACACTCTGAGAAAATAGATATTTAACCCCACTTTCCAGGTGAGAAAACTGAGGCCCAGAGAAGAAGTCACGAGACTTTCACAAAATCAGGTGGCCAGTTAGCAGCGAAACCCCAGTCAGCGTGACTTTGTTAAAGCGAGCATGATACATTGGCAGCCTGCAGACTTCTGCAGTGGGCTCACTGCCCTTGCATATTTGGCCCTTGCATGGTGTTAAATACATGTTTTTAAATTAGTTGCTAACATTAAAAAATTGAGAGAGATTTCACTTTATTAAAAATCAGGATTTCTGGATTTGGGGGAGAAGAAGCAAAAGATTTGGCAACCCTGGACCATTTCTCCAAGACAAGCCCTCACTAGGACTGAGCTGTGGCTCCCCTGCCCAACAGTGCAGACCTTCTCCACTTTGCCAGCCTCTACCAGGCCCGGCTGGTTACTTGTCTAGGTCTTGTGAATATTTGAGCTCTAAATGCCCCACACTAAACCATTGATTAGCAATCTTTCTTGAGTATGAGGTTGCATTTTAAACTGAAAAAAAAATTGGCAACCTCTGCTTTAGATCTCTGTCTTCCTTACCAGGTACAGATATATTCAAGGCCAAGTATGGAGTGTCATTCCTCTCGGAGCCTCCCCAGATCCTAGCACGATGACCAGCATACAATGTGCTCTCAGGAAATTGCTAGGGTGGGGAGAGCATGATAGCTGTCCTATCACTAGAGTTTTCACCATACTGACCTGTAGAGAAGTTCTATAAATCGGGTTTTGAGAAGGGAATCAAGTCCATTAGACTTGAGAATTGCAAATCCTACTTCTAACTGGACAGAAACTCAAAAACTGCATTTTGCTTATTTGATCTGGAGGCTACATCTGCAAGATCCCAGACAACTCTATGGATAAAATGTATCGTTGAGATGATGCTCTGGATTTGTGTAGATGTTTCCGATTGTGTAGATACAACCTCTATGGACTGACTACTCCAACCTGGGCCCGTTACTCAGAGTATGGGCCGGTCATATGAGGTGCCTGCTTCCTTGTGACCATGGCCTGAAAAGTGCCATTTTCAGTTTTCCAAGCTTTTCCCTCAGAAATAATTTAATAATTTAAAGATGCCAGTCAGCACAATGCCATGTCTGTGTTTTGGGGGTGGAGAGGTAGGGGTTGTAGAATGTCTTTAGGTACAGTAGCCTTTCCCCTCTGAACTTTTCCAGCAGTTATGATCTGTATTATTTCTGGGGTATTCACAGAATTAGAGAATGTTAACTGGTGTCATGTTTTGGATACAAAATGGCAGCCCAGAGAGACTTGTCCAAGTCATCTGGTCCCCGATTTGTGGATTCCATTTGTCTTCACTAGGTGACAAATCTCCCTGAGGGCAACGACTGGGCATTAGTCATCTTTGTGCCCTTCCCAGCAGATAGTGTAGTGCGTCTTGCATGTAGTTGGCACTGAGTCAACTTGAGTTCTCATGAAAGCCATGACATTTTCAGACTGACTTGGGATATAGAGGCCATGATGATTTCCTTGTCAGGCTTGCGTTTTAGGACAGGAGACCCTCAGTATGGCTGTGCACTAGGATTTTCAAGTGAGCTCAAGCCAAGCATTTGGTGGCAAGTAAAATGGCCACTGAAGGCATGCTTTTGAAAAGGATTTGATTCTATTTTTTAAGAGCTTTTTTGGAGGAGTACAGGAGACAGAAAATTGTGTGTTTTTTTTTCTTTCATTAGTTATCCAATAGATATTCCTTTAAAAAATACTACACACAAAATCTGAAGGTTGCAAACTGATCTGACTCATTAGATTTAATGAAATCCAAGAGAAAGTACTTCCTGATGCCCGAGGCCTTCCGTATTATCCTTTACCTAATTCTTTACAAGTGATTTTTAAGCTAGTAACTGCCAGAAATAGGCCCATCTGCAGAAACTGAGCACATTTTCCTCCACAACATGACAATGCTATCTGACAGCTATTAGAACTTGAAATTCAGGGGCTTGCAAAGTACACTTCTTCAAGTGTAGCTCGTTTCCAATAAAAGCATTCAGTGTTCTGTTTATTTCACTTCATTGAAATTCATTTAAATTTTCTCTTCCATGGAAACACTTCTGTGTTTCTATAATCATTATGTATGTGCTTTCTGGTCTTATACTTTAATTTGTTTTATTTCCGTAAGATCTTTTTAAAATTTAATATTGGGACAACAGAAACATGGCATGTATAAATGTTGTTTTGTTTCTTAAAAGTATTATAAAACCATTCCATTTTTATTCTCCATCACATTTGGGTTTTGGAGGTTCCCTCTCCAAATTCTGTTTCCAGTAGGAGTTGCTGAGAGATGCTGAGAACGGCGACTCAGTGCTATGGTATACACGTACAAGTTGACTAACTTCCAAAATGGCAGCAATCCCAAGAGTCCAGGAAGTTCTTTTTCTTTCCAAAGGAAGTATCACTCTATCTCGGGTCAAAATAAATTGGGTTCCGGCCTTAGCTCTGCCGTTTCCAATTAGTGAGAACTTCAGAAGTTACTTAGCCTTTCTAGGCCTCATCTATAAAATGAAGGGTCATCACAGGGACCAAACCCATAGGGTTGTTGTGAACATTAAATGGGCTAATGCAGGTAAAGTACTTTGCCCAGTGCCCAGCACAGTAAATAGCATTTTCAGATTATTACTATCGGTAATAATGTTTGATTCCTAGCTCAGTTCTGAGTGGCATTTGGAACTCTGGTACAAAAAGTCAGGGAGGAAAGGAAGTGGCTTCTCTGGCTGGTGTTATAAAAAGACACGAGGCTTTTAGAAGTACAGTCAGTCCATAGCTCTATCCTCATCCCCAGAGAAATGGCAAGAGACGAGCAGGACTGCACAAAACCACCCTTGATTGCTGCAAAACAAACCTAAATTGCTCCAGTATATAGCTACTGGAACCCACAGGCTGGTCAGCTACAGCAACCCCTGGCCTGCCTAGACCCCTCTCGCTCACTTTAAACTCACTATCTTTAAGGCAGCAAGCAGGTGGTATTGCTTCTGTACCCAGGAAGCTATCAAACACTCAACATAAATTGTTTCTGGGAAGAGATTATCTTGGGAAGCTAAAGGGCAGTCTTCGGCTGGCTGTATATGTAATCATTTATCATCTTGCTAAGCACCCTTGAAGACCAGGGAAACATTTTGCTCTCAGGAGCGCCAAAACACGTCAGCATCTTTTCATTTACAAAAATAAAAGTTGGTTTAGAGTTTTAGAAAAGTCTTCATTTGCCAGCCAGTCTATGTGAAAATGATTTTAGATTTGGAAAAGTCATGTTGCAATTGGAAGTGGCTTTGCTTTGGGCATTCTGCCTCCTTGTCCTCGTCTTGATGACTTCTCTTCCTACATGTCCTTTCAAATGCACACTGTGCACCTCTGGGCCTCACACTGTAGATTAGACCCTGGGTGTACCTTGTGCCTAGGGTTGGGGGGAAACAAGAGATGTGGCAAGAAGGAGAACTAAAAGTAATGTAAGCAGCCATTTATTAGGCATTTTCCTAAGGCAGGTACTGCAATGAATGGCTTTCATGAGTTCTTACTTAATAACCGCCCAAACCTGTATGTTATAGGAACTACTATTTTCATTTTACAGAGGAGAAAACCGAGGCTCAGAGAGGTTAGATGACTTTCCCAAAAGTTGTACGGCTGGTAAGTGATAGAAATGGAGATTCAAGACCAGGCTAGTTGCACTCTCGTTCGTGTGCTTTTAACCACTGTGCCATATTCTTCTTCTGATAATATAAAAATATTGGGTCCCCTTCCCCCCGCCTCTCAGGAAATCGGTTCACAGTTTGGATTTCTCATCTTTGCCTTGAAAGACCTTGGTTGAGTGAAGAGAGGACACAATGGTGAAAACTTGAGGCTAGAAGCCTTGTCCAGGTCAGACCAAGCAAATCCCTGTACCTTACTCTACCAGGTTCAAGATGAGATTTTACAGAGAAACAAATTAACTTCAAATCCTGCTCTGTCACTTGCTAACTGTGCGAATGTAAACAAGTTTCTCTGACCCACAGTGTCCTCTTCTATAAAATGGTATAACTCCTACTTCATAGGACTAGTGAGAGAATTAAGTGAGACATTGCACAAAAGAGAGATCATGGGGGTACTGCTTAGAGCCCAAACTACAGCACCAGAATCCCAGCTTCCCTGATTTACCAGTTGTGGGACCTAAGGCAATTTGCTTAAACTCATGTGGCCTCATCTGTAAAATGGTGGTAATAATAGCACCTACTTCCTAGGACTGCTGTGAGGATTAAGTGAGTTAATATATGTCAAGCCTTTAGACAGAGTCTGGCCCATAATAAATATTCCATAATTTTGCTATTATGCAAGGTACTTGACACCAAAAAATGGCAGTTTCTATTGTCTTGGTATTGGCCAGCAGTCCCAATTGCCTTCAGAAATTGTCCTAGCCTACACACAGTTCCTGAGAACTCAAACAGAGACCTATTTCAGATAAATCCCAAACAACTTGCTTTAGTTTTCCCCAAGTAAGGAGCCATGGCTCCTTATCATATCATTATGCCCAGGCAGAGGGAGACAGAGGAGAAACTAGGAATCCATGGCCCCAGGATTTGGGTATGTGCTGGGGCAAAGGGGCAGGGAAGAAGATACTCAAAGTCACCCTGGAGGAACTCTCTCTGGAATTGTGATTTCCCATCTACAGGCTCTCCAGAATCAGGAACTGTCATGTGTCTCCTTCCTCTCAGGCCTCTTACAGGTCCTGGGAATTGTTCCCTTTCTCCTGAGGCACAGGATGGGTAGCACAGAATGCTTTAAATAATGTATAACTCCCACCCCAGACTAGATTCCCTGTGTAGGAGTGGACTGGAGAGGACTGCTAAGGGCGACTGGGGCAATCTTTCATTTTGGTGAAGAAACCTTCCAGAGGGATGCTATGTGGTTCATGGATATGCCAGATTGCTGTCGCACAGTGTTAAGTAGTGGCTGTGAGCTCCATAAAGACAGAGGCTGGGTCTGTTTACCACCATACGCCTAGCCCAGGGCTTGGTGCACTGTAGGAAGGCTCAGAAAGGCTGGGGAACGTGAGAGGGGGGAATGATTTGCAGGGATACCGTCAGAGCATATACATTTATCCTTCCCTCCAAAAAGAGGTGGCATTAAGTCCCAGCATCCATTGGTTACCTCAGTACCAACTTAGACAAAAATCTTTCCCCAAATCTCCCTTCTTTCCTGCCAGATAAACACAATTTAGGGCTACCATTGTTTCTCCTCAGTTCGGGTTACAAGTTTTTTTCCTTAGTTCTTTTCTTCCTACAGAACCTTGATTGCGGCTGGGCATAGCATTTATGTAAATTTCAAGTGCCACTCCTATTTGTCTCTGGGTTAACCTAATGGTTTATGTTAATGTCAATCAGGTCTGCCACTCAGACCGCTTATCCCTTTCACCTAATTGCTGGGAGCCAATTTCCCTTAAGGACCTGGCTGTAGAGGCCCAGTCTATTTCTTCATCCTCTTGCTTCTTTCCTTCCTTCCTTCCTTCCTTTCTCCCTCCCTTCCTTCCTTCCTTCCTTCCTTCCTTCCTTCCTTCCTTCCTTCCTTCCTTCCTTCCTTCCTTTCTCCCTTCCTTCCTTCCTTCCTTCCCTGTTGAATATCTATTCCATTTGATTGTTATCAGAAGCAGTGAGTGGATGATTTCCTGTGTTCCTGTGTTCCTGTGTTCCTGACACATGATATGTGCAACCATCACGAAACTGTCTAATCGCTTCCAGAAAGGTCTATATGCACAGTTACATGCAATAACAGGACCGATCTTGCAAACACAATATGAGTGGAAGAAGCTTGACACAAAGGAGAAAATACTATCATGCTGCAAGATTCCAGTTATATAAAGTTCGAAACCAAGCAAAATTAAACTCTTTAATCTTGGGGGGCAGTGACTGGGAGGGGGAACTGGAGGGGCTTCTGGAGTGCAGGTCGGGTTGTATTTCTTGATCTGGGTGCTGGTTACAAGAACATGTTCAATGTTTGAAAATTCATCAAACTAAACACTTGAGATTTGTGCATATTTCTGTATGTAGGTTGTACATCAATGACGTTTTCCCCAAATAGGGGATTATCAAGCCTCCACTATGTAGAAACTCCTGTACTGTGTGACACTGGGGATTCTTTTCCCTTCCAAAGAGGTCAGAAAATAAAATCTGAGATAGGCAAAGTACCCCTTGAGTTTCCCCTTGATGGTTAGAGTACCTGCAGCCAAACCCTAGTCTGTCTTTGGGGTCCTCCAAAGACCCTTCCAAGTCTACCTCAGCCCCCTCATCTTCCCTTGCTCAAATGCTTTACTTTTCTACTAAATGCTGTTAAATAATGTCTCTTCCCTTGCATTGCAATTTACCAATTTCCAGTGAACTCGCCTGGACTCCCCAGCTTCACTTTAAGCCCCTCAAGAGCAGAAACCTAGTTATACAATTCTTTGTAAATTCCCACAGCATAGCATAGCACAGGGCTGGGCACAAATGCCCCATTCATAGCTGCAGTCAAAATAGATTCTAATACCCAGACAAGAGGGAGCTTGAGGCTGCATTCACAAGTGGCTTTTCACCTCAGGAAAGGCGTGGACAGCCCCTAGGGCACCATCAGGTTTAAATAAACAACCAAATGAACAAATGACTCATACATTTTTATTAATTTGTAATTTTAAAAAACTTATCTGGATTTTCTTTTGATTTCAAAAGAGAAACATTTTTACACTCTCTGTTATCTCTTCTGAGATTTAATGTTTGGTTTCAGGAACTAGAAAACTGGACCAAAGTGCCCTTAATTTCAGGAAGCTCAGCAGATGAAATGCAGTGATCCAGAAAGGTTGCTGGCCTCAGGAATTGGAGGTGAAAAGTGGGAATGGTGTCCAACCTGGAATCACAAACTAGTCAGAACTGGAAGAGAAAGTAAAACATTATCTATTCTTAGATGGAGGAGGAAATTGAAGCTTAAAGAAGAGAAATGACTTCCATTCAACTTTTATTTTGAAAATACATATTCAGTACCTACTGTGTGCCAAATGCTGAGGATATAGCAGTGAACAAGGCAGACAAAGGCCCATCCTTACAGAGCTGACATTACGGTGATTGAGAGAGTAACATTATTAAGTCACACAAATAAATATGTCAAGTCTTAGAAAGGAGAGGTACTTGGTGCCCTGGGAGCTGAGAATGAAGTGCTTGACTTGGTTAGGAAAATCAGCAAATGCCTTCCTGAGGGAGCCATGTTATGGTGAGAGCAGAAGGATGTGTAGGAGCTGAGCAGGTAACAGAGGGGTGGTATGTTTGCAGGCTCCGTGGCAGGACAGAACACAACTAGACCCAGGAACTGGAGGCACGGCTTTGGGGCTGGAGAGGAGAGAATCCGGGTAAAGGCAGTGCAAGATAAGGCTGCAGTTGTGGGAAGGAGCCAGGCTGTGCAGAGTCTTTGTCCTACAGGTAATAGGAAGTCATTGGAGGGTTTTAAGCACAGGAAGGACATGGTAAGATTTGTGTTTTTAAAAGATCACTCTGACTACTATGGGGCTGAGAAGGTTATGTGGTGACAGGCAAGGCTGGGGAAGTAGTTTGGGTCCAGCTGTGAAAGAGCTTGAACAACAGGCTAAGGTATTGGACTTAGTTCTGTGGACAGTGAGGACTCATCAAAAGGAGCCTCTGGGCCACTCAAGGGGATGGTTATAAGAGAGGCCTGTGTGAACTCAACAAATATTCTTTTTTTTAAAATAATTTTTTAATAGATTTATTTATTTTTATTTATTTAATTTTGGCTGCATTGGGTCTTCGTTGCTGTGTGCCCGTTTTCTCTAGTTGCGGCGAGCGGGGGCTACTCTTTGTTGAGGTGCGTGGGCCTCTTATTGCGGTGGCTTCTCTTGTTGCGGAGCACGGGCTCTAGGCATGCGGGCTTCAGTAGCTGTGGCACGTGGGCTCAGTATTTGTGGCTCGCGGGCTCTAGAGTGCAGGCTCAGTAGTTGTGGCACGCGGGCCTAGTTGCTTCTCGGCACGTGGGATCCTCCCGGACCAGGGCTCGCTCCAGTGTGTCCCCTGCACCGGCAGGCGGATTCTTAACCACTGCGCCACCAGGGAAGTCCCCTCAACAAATATTCTTAATATTTGGTAGACACCATGAAGGGGTAGATGAGAAATAGATGCCCTGGTCTTCACCCTCCATATTCTGAAGTTAGCAGCTGACCCAGATAATCACTGAAAGTTCCTGGCCTTCATCTAACAAGAAGTGTGATGCTGTTTTCCCAAACATTTAAGTCACTGAAGAATATACCAAAAATATAATTCTCTCTCACATATCTCTGATTCAACAAGTGTTTATGGGGCCCTTGATATGAACCTAGTAGCAAGGTTCATAGTATTAGTTATCTATTGCTGTGTAACAAGTTACCCCAAAACTTAGCAGCTTAAATCTAAACACATTTATTATCTCACAGTTTCTATGGGAGAGAAATTCAGGCATGGATTAGCTGAGTATTCTGCTTAAAGGTCTCTCACAGGCTGCAATGGAGGTATCGTCCAAGGCTGGAATCTCATTTGAAAGTTGGATTGGGGAAGGATATGCTTCCTAGATCATGTGGTTGTTGGATTGAGGGCTTCAGTTCCTTGTAGGCTGTTGGCTGGAGGTCACCCTCAGTTCCTTGCCCTGTGGGCCATTCCATCATGGCAGCTTGTGGTAGCCAGTGAAGCAAGAGAGAATCTTGATGCTTGCTCTCAGGGACTTTGCAGTCTCCTTGGGGAGGTGAGATCTGGATCTAGGAAACAATCAGCAACAATGTATATTACTGAGTATAATTAAATGCTCAAATGTATAATAGGCATGAAAGATTCACAGACTTTTGGTGGGGAGGGTTAGTGACACAGGGAGGGATATAGTGTGTGCAGTGATGTGGAGGCAGGACACTATGGTATGTTCAGAGAACGGTGAGACCGGCAGCCTGAGTGAGTAGAGGGTAAGTTTGGGGGGTGTAATGGAAAGCAGGAGAACTAAACAACAGACTCCAAGTGTACCTTAGAGATCTGAGAGAGAATCAGAGCCAATGAATGTTCCTGTTAATCCCCAAGGGGGTGACCACACGACTGGACCTCAAAAGCACACGTGTTGATGAGTATGTACTTTGACAAGAGTTGTGATTTTTAGCATTTACAGTGTAATTTTATTTAAGTAATCATTGCTACTTTCAGGATGTTTTTCTGAACACTTCCCTTTCAGAACAAAATAATTGGGCCATAGCTCTTCCTTTGATTATTTTACATTTGTTTTGTTCCCAAATATAAGTGAGAAAGCCTTTTCTTGTCGTGGTAGTATATGATTTCTCTTTGAGGTCAATATTAGAAAATCTTTCTCTCATGTCTGGTCCTCTGACCCTGAGCAGGCTCATCCCACTTTCAATACACAAGATTGTAAACTAATAAAATAGCTATCATTACTAAATAGTTGAAAATGATGGAGTTGGCACATTTTATTTGTAGTTCTCTATGGGGATTAAAAGCGATTTGGGGAAATGATTTGCTTTGTTCCAGCCCTGAGCACAGTGCCATGTAGCATCTGATAAATGTGCCCAGCAGATGACTTACTGAGTGCAATGCCAATGATTGTTAAATTTGACAAGGAATTCGACTTGACCTGGTACAATTTTACCCAGTTCCTTGTGCAAAATGAGAGATCAGTCCGGATACCTATTGCATTTGTATCATTTAAAACTGCTCTGAGGGATCTCCACCTCCCAGGTAGAGGCTCTGTACAACAATAAGCCAGTTTATCAAAGATGGGATTTAGTGCTCGTTGTTTTTCTATTAGGGAGGAATTACGCTAAGCCCAGCAGCAGACATTTTGTGTTACCATGGCAGCCCATATTTCCTGCAGGGTTGTGACCCCTAATGACTACAGTGGGAAGGCAGGAAAAATAGAGACTCTTTGAAGATTAGTAAATAAATGCATTACTTATGCAAACCGTCTCTGAGATGGCACCACAGTACAGAAGGAAAATGAGGAAGCTCTTCAGATTGAACAAATGCTTATATGTAAATACCTGCATTGGAAGAAAACAAATCACCTTTCATTTGATTATTTCTTTAAAAGTCCGTTTGGTCTGATAATGAAAGTAATATAAACTGGACTTCATACTGATAAAATAGTATTATTGTGCATGAAAATACAAACAGCCATTGATGTTTTCCTTTCATTCTCAACAACTAATTTTTTTCACTTATTGGTTCTTCGAATGTAATATGGCTCCTAAAATGATTGTGCAATATTCCTTGATGGATCACAGACAGGAAAAAATAAATGAGCATATTCAACTTTATGTAGGCATTGAGAATTCTGTCCGCCTCTCCTTGGTGAAAGTGGTTTAGTATTGTTTTTGACAGACTTAATTTGTCTTACTTGACCTGATACATTTCTGAGCAAGAGCTGAAAATAAGAGGAAATCAAGCATCAATCTGGGCCTACTGTTTGCAAGTGATTTTCTCAGTACATATTTCCTTTGAAGTCACACCTACATTTATTCATACAAGAAATATTGAGTGCCTACTATACTACTACTGTTCAAGGCACTGTGTTCTGGTGAAAATGAATCTGAACTTGCATTATGTGGGTAGATCAAATACAAATGGATTGTGTTTGCTTGGTATACACTCTGCTGCTCCTCAAATGAGTTATTTTGTTGAGAATAAAGAGGGAAAATATGGTATAAAGTGGCTAACCCCGTGTCTGGGGTGTTGCCCTCCACTTCTTTTCCTGGTGTATTTATGTCAGAAACGTTTATTTACTGGGGAGCTGTTCTGTGCCAGGCAGAGCTCCAGCCGTTGGAGATGGAGTTGTGGACAAGACCTAGCCTTTGCCCTAAAGGATAACACAGTACAGCCATGGTTGCAGCAGCTCACTTTGACTTTGACTCACTGGTATTCTAGTAATCATCAAGGGCTGCACTGGGTAGAGTGTTTCCAGTGGTTTAGGTTGATTTGTGCTAACCTGTCAGTGGCCTCTTACCTTGTTCTCCTTGTATCAAGGGCACAGATCTTGGCCAGGCAGTGTTCACTTACTTTTTATTACTTAGTTCTTCTGTAATATTTTTTTACTATATCTTCTGCACATTCTCTCCAGTCAGGAAGATTTTTCAGAGCTTTACTCTCTATAGGTGATTTTTTTAAAAATTGGAGGAATATTGTCATTTTATTCCATACATTACCTCTGTCCCCTTCTTCAGAGATTCTGATATACCCTTCCTTTACCACCCCCTACCCCAGCCAAAGATTGAGACTGACTGGGAGGACTAGTCTAGAGATCCATTCTTTAATTTTGGCTCTAATAGCTCTTGGTAGGTCTAGAATGAATCCGCTGAATGAGTAAGCCAGTATTTTAAGTACCTGAAATTCCTTGGCCGAAAGTGCTAAATAAAATTGTATATGTTACCACTCTAAAAGGCAGGATGTCCTTTTAAATAATAATAATAATTTTAAAAACCTCAACTATCAACACAATCCAAAATCGTTGTTGCACTCCGGCCATAAAGTTATGAGGTTTCAGTTGGAACAGTCCATACCTTGTATGAATAAATCTGTTTACACTGGTTCCTTCTCCATCCCATCCATCCCAAAGGGTTGCTAGAGAAGGGAAGAAAGCTGAGACTAGACAAGACCATAGTGGGAAGGCAGTGCCCTGGAAAATGGGAAGGGTCGACTGGGTTGAACACTACTGAAAACAATGATGTCCTGTCTCCGTGCTAACTACTGCCTAGCTGTAAGGCTAAGAAATAAATACCTCTATTCATCAAGCGAGGGACCAACAGACCATAACCATGTTCCTATCTTTCAGAGACAGCAAATAAGCATCATAAGTCATGGTGAAAATATTTATGAAAGTCCTTTCCAACTTTAAGACTCTTTGATTTTATGATAAAATCTTGGAGAGCAGTTTCTAAAACTCACTTAATATTCTGTCCTTTCTTGCCTTCTGGCTTTCCATACAGTAATTCCACACAGCTTCCTAGATCATGGCCTTAGCAGGAAGAGAGAGCCTTTATCACTGTCCCTTTGCAAATTCTTTGAGATTTCTAGGCTTAATTGCTGAGCAGCTGTGCAGCTGTCAAACACAGGGTTTGGAAAACACTAGGGATTGGCATCAGGAAGAGGGCATACGGAGGGAGCTGTGCCAGTGAGAGTGATGTTTTGCCTCTACCTTGCCTCTACCTGTTCCCACCAGGTTCCAGGCATCTTTCCCAGACACCCCAGTATAGCTTCAAACCAGAGAAGTGGAATGGCTGAATTTGGGTTGTCCTGGCCTGTAAAAGGAAAAGGAGGAAGGGCAGCCCAGCTTCTGCACATCCTAATGTGTTTGCTTATGGGACCTGGCGTTGGTCTCACTCCTGTGTGTAGCTCTGACATCATAGAGACATCACATATGAAGCCAGGAGTGAGCCTTCCAATCTGTGATTGCCTCAGAAGTGAAAGATTAGCTGGAGGAGATAATGAAGAAAAGAGCAAGTATCCTTAGCAGGCCACAGATTCTAGAGAAAAGTCTTTCAAAATCATATATGGATGGACTTGAGAGTAGTATTCTTCATCTGGGCCAGAAGTGCTCGTAAGGGAAAAGAGACCTTAACAGTGTTCATAACACTGAAGAACTATTTTGCAGGCCATCTCCATGACAAGCCTGCTGGTGGCATCCGATGGCAATTCTAGGGGGAGGGGATTTATGGAAAGAAAAAATAGGGCTGTAGAGAGAAATCGGGGCTCAGAAAATGTAAGAAGAAAAAAATTAAATAAAATAAAAATTAAAAAAAAAAAGAAAATGTAAGAAGACGGGTGAGGTGACAGGATGATGGATGCAGCACGTGGCGCTGCACACGGGCTCCCAGGAGAGGAGCCCATTCACTGACCAGGCGTGAGTCAGCCGGCAATGGTTTGAAATCGAAGAGCAGTGGTGAGGGGATCGTTTGCTGGCTGGTCGCCAGAGCCTGAGAAGAACACTTTGGAAGTAGCTCAGAGGAGGATACAGTCACTGGGTCAGGACTGGAGTGGCTTGGGGCAGAGACGGGTTTGCTTTGCATAAGATCAAATTTTCCTTTCATACTACGGATGTAAACATGCTGATAGTAGGAATTTTGGAACATGCAGAATATTATGCAGAAACTAAAAACAACTCATAATTCTACTACCCAGAGATAATCACTATTAACATTTGAAGTAATCCTTTTGGACTTTCCACGCTAAACCCGTATGTATATTTCTATACAAATTTGGGGTTGGTATGTTTTACAACCTACTTTTATCCACCACTTAATAACATATTGTGATTGTTCTCCTTTTCTTCACTTGTCTGAATCCCGCTCATCTCTAAGAGCTCAGCCTAAGCCTCACTCGCTTATAGCAAATTCCCCTGAACCCTAAACATGGTGCAGTCCCTATCCTCAGGCCTCCCTTGGCACCCTGTTCTTGACATTTGACAGCATTCATTTCTTTTGTTATTTCTTATCTCTTCTGTGAGAGTACAAGTCTGTCTTGGGTGCTGCTGTATCCCAAAAGTCTGGCCCATATGGGCAAGAACTCAAAAATATCTTTGTTAAATACGTGAATTAGAGCATTTCTGACCTGCAACTTGGTGGACCTATAATTTAGGGCCAACATAAATAGATTTAGAAATCCCGAGCTTGGAACCTAGGCTGTGGGTCAAGAGAAGAAGCAACCAGAGCGAGAGTGCTTGACTAATGATTTCTATGTGTCGTGCTGGCTTTGCCTACAAGGCTGTCCACCCACGACTTGCCCCATCTGAATATAGTTTGAACCCTGAAGACTCCTTACTTTGCAGTTGACTTACTTCATTCCACACTGGCGATGAACCTGTGATGTGGGGAGGAGTTTCCAGAAGCACGATGCTGGGCTAAGGGAAAGGCTATGGTACAGAGACCATCATAGGCCATGGGGAACCTGGACACATTCGTTCGATTGGCTTTGCTTCAGCACTGGGGTGCTGTCAAAAAACATTCATTGAGTCTTTAAGCCCCAAGGTAAGGAGCTACTAGATGCAGCCTGAGAGAAGGGTGGGTGGATGGTGAGAAGATCTCAGCAGCTCAAGCACTTGATGGAACCCTAGCAAACTGCGTAGAGGAGGATTTTGATCTATTTCAGGAAAGCAAGGCTACCTGAGTCACATCTTGCTCAGCACAGCGCTACTCTATATTTATGTAAATAATCCAGTCACCAGCTAGTTTCTTCTCATACTTTTGATGAAGCTGGAGAATAGTAGACTGTTCTGACAATAATTTCATTGAGCAGAGTTTTTTTTAAGTCCAATAAAGTCTCACAAAGTCAATTTCTGTCACTGATGTTGTTCCTGCAACAATGAAATTAAGAGAAAATGATCGTTTTGATTTTTGATGCAGAGAGAGAATTGTAAAGTAAAATTCCTAAGCGTTTGATCATCTGATAACTATTCTCTGGCATTTAAAGGCCAGTAATCTTTGCAGAAGTGGCAAAGCACATTTAGTCTCCAAGCAGTGTATGTTTCTTGTACATTTCTACAGTTAATTACCTTTCTTGTTTTCATGTTCCTAATCAAGTTTAAGACTACACTGAAATGTCCTGTAAATTTAAAAATAATTCCATTTGGAATTCTCTCTACAAAGACTAACCTCCTTAAGGTCGATCATAATTACTTCATCCATTCAGGATCCTACCATGTGTGAGCACTGTGCTAGGAGCACAGTGACAGATGAAAGAAGACAGTTGAAGGAAGCAGGGCCCCTGCTGCCAAGCCACTCACTGCTCCAAAGCTTTCAAGGGCTTTAATGTCAAAATTCTTCTGCTGGGCTTTCATGGCCTTTTGCCTCTGAAAGGGATACAATGTCATCTCCCCTGGCTATTCTCTCCTTTTCCTCTTCTTCCAGACACAACCTCTGTTCCAGTCCTATTACAGACACCGCATGCAACCTCGCATCCTTGTCCTCATGCTTGCTGTCCTCTCCCATCCTCTGAAGCCTCAGCTCAAAATCTCTTCAGGTGTCTTCTTGACTGTACTTGCAAAATACATATCCAGAGTCTGATCACCTCTCACTGCCTCTACTGCTACCACCCTGATTCAAGCCACCATCGTGTCTCCCCAGGACTATTTGGAAGAGTCTCCTACCTACCTCTCTGCTTCACTTCTGCACGCCAAAGTCTATTCTTCACACATTAAAGTCATATCATGTCACCTCTCTGCTTAGAACCCTCCATCAACTCCCCATCTCACTCAGAGTCTAAGCCAAAGTCTTCTCCATGCCCTACAAGGCTCCACATGGTCTGGCCCCTCTGTTACTTTTCTGACCTTATTTCTCACCACTCTTCCCCTCGTGTACTCTACTCTAGAGAATCTCAACCCTAATAGATCTAACACCCTCTTTTGATAATAAATACTTTTAATGCCCCATTTAGTACCTTGAAAGGAGAGGTATAAATAATATAACTTGCCTATCCACATATTTATAAGATGTCCACGCCCCCAAAATAACATAAAAGAAATACAAGGAAATAATTTACAATAAAATAGTACATATTTTAATATATAAATCCTGGGGCACAGCTACACTTGAAAATATAATGAAGTAGGAAGAAGTTTTGTACCTGTAATGAAAAAGCATAGTGAAAGTGACAGCTCCAAATGCTGATTGATAAAAGCATGTTGTAGGGGCTATTCTAATGTCCACAACTGTGTGGCTGTCAGTGATACGATTTTTTTCTGAAATGGTGAATTTTCTTGGTAGAGTTCCAAACAAAATGAAATATGGTCTTTCCTGCCACCAACATCCCTCTTCTAAGTAGCGTCCTCCAATCAGTGGAACCGTTAAAAATCAAAACCCAAAACCATAAAACACAAAAACAAAAAAAACCCCACCCACTCACATTTTCAAAATGCCCTCTAGGGGGCACTGATGCCGCATTGAGAATGATTGCTCAGCCCCTTGACCTTGCTTCCCCTCCACTAAGCAAAGCTTGTTCCCATCTCAGGGCCTTTGCACTTGCTGTTCTCTTTGCCTGGAAGGCTCTTCCCCCAAACATAAATAGATGACTCCTTCTCTCTTCCCTCAGGTCTCTGCTCAAATGACACTGCTTTAGAGAGAGCTTCCCTGACCATTCTGTCTAAAATAGTACCCCTGCTCCATAGATCTCTATCTTTTCACTCTTCTTAAATTTTCTTCATAATGCTGTAACTGTTGCTATCTAACATTACTTTAGGTGTCTATTTGATTATGTATTTATTGCCTGGCTCTCCCACTAGACTCTAGTGACTAAAAGGAAATCTCCGAGACTTAAGAGACTTCTATCTTTTGCTTGGCTCTATTTCCAGAGTCTGGTAAATGGTGCCCGGCCTATCGTAGGTGCTCAGTAAATATTTGTTGAAATGATGTCTGTCACCTCCACCTCCTGTGCACTCTTATGCAAGTCAGCACCATTATGAATTATGTGTGGCCACAGTGAGGTCGGTGACTGTTTTCTTCTCTGTGGCTTTTCTTATTATGAGCAGGTACCAAAGTATCCAAAGGCAACCAGGTTGCTAACCAGCCAATCACTTGTCTGTGCCATGCTTATTTTTATCCTTTTCTTTTGTTCCCATCTACGGTAAGCATTTATAAATCAGCATTTGAATTATACACAAAATGATGCTACTGCACTGCTTAGGAATGGTTTATTTTCCTGGATAGGCTGAAACATTGTCCCTATAGCCTGGGTTACCTCTTTGATTTACCTAGTACTTCAACAAACCGAACAAGGTGGTGTACTGGGTGTCTGATCCCCGATGTGGGGAGGGGGTATCAGCCAAGTGAGAAGATTAGGTCCCAAGGACAGGGGCTTGATGAGCGGAGGGGAGGGGCTCCCCAGAGTGGCAAGAGATAGAGGGGCCAGAGTGTGAATGCAAACTGCATACACGAGGATGCTCCAAGAATCAGGAGAAACGTACCTTGTCTTTTGGTGGCAGGGACAAAAGAGGAGAGGGAAAGAAAGATAAAAGGTCAGAAGTTGGATCAACATAGGAATAGAATGGTGGTTGAAGAACAAGTTTTGGCAACTTCTGCCTGGAAGACTCTTCCTCCAGGTCGCCGTATAGCTCCATCCCTCACTTCCTCTGGGTCTCTGATGAAATGTCATCTCATCCACCAGATCATCCCTGAACACCTTAAACAAAATGAGACTCCTTCACTGTCACACTGTATTCCTCTTAACACGCCTCTTCTTCTTTGTAGCATCATTACCACCTGACATCATATATTTAAATTGCTATTTGTTTATATTTTACCTCCCTGCCCAGCACACCCTCCCCCCAACTAGGATGTCAGAACAGTGGTCATCACACAATCCTCAGTAAACTTCTGTTGAATGAATGAAAGAAAATATACCAAGGTATGACTGACCAAGATATTATTTGATCTGGGTACTCCCAAGAGATATCTGCTTGGTGTCCTATGTGAAGGTGGGAATACCCTAATTCCTCTATCCCAGTGAGCTATGAGAGGGACCAGAGAGTAACATGGGAATAAACATGTTTGGGAAAGTATGGCCGCTGACTTTAATTGCAAGGGTCATCCGTAGATATATTAATTGTAATTGCTTACTTTTCCCAAACATATTCCTTTGTTCCCCTCCTTTCCTCTCTCTTTCACACTAAGATAGATTGAAAAACCACAGAAGAGGCCGTCACCAAAAGTGGTCCCTTGCCCTCAAATATTTGTGTAACTCAGACCAGCTTTTGGGTGATTAGAAATTCTACAGGATTGAAAGATTAGCATCCAGACCAATTTTTTCCTGGATGTCTAGTTCCTGCTCTTTTAGGAATTCATTCAAATACTGGGAGAATATATTAATGAATCCAGGTTTTCTATGATTCCAGGATGGCACTAACAAACAGGCTTCCTAACCATTAAATAATCATAGTAAGAGCTACAATCAGGCTTCCTAACCGTTAGATAATCATAGTAAGAGCTACAATCAGGCTTCCTAACCGTTAAATAATCATAGTAAGAGCTATGCCATTTATTGACCTGTTGCTATACACCATGTACTGTACTATGTTCTAACAACAGCACTACGAAGTACGTATTATTATCATCCCCATCTTACAGAGGGGCAAACTGAGGCACAGACAGGTTATTTCATTTGTCCAAGGTCACAGAGCTGGTGATAAGTGACAGAGACCATGATTTTATTCATTACATCTTGCAGTAAGTGGGAAGGCTAGGAGTTAATTAAGAGGCAGTCCTACTCCCGATGGCTCTGCCAACCCAGGTCAGGAGTGGGGACTGATATCCAACCAGAAACCTCTAAAATGATGCTCCACATAGTCAAACCTACAGAAATGTCAGCAAGCTTTGTACCCACCCAGCCTTTGCCAGGAGTGTTGGTAGGCTCAAAAACAAATGCTACTCCCTCCCCACCCCAGTGTCTCTCCAACCTTTCTGCTTTGTTGTAACAAGGAAACAAAGAATCAGGAAGACTGGTTTCTCTGCATGGGTGCTTTCTGAACAGCTGTGTGTTGTATTCTGCTCCCAAGTTCTTCCATGAAAGGGGTTTTAGCTGCTTTCAAATACAACTTTCTGCTGCACGTTACTATTATTTGTTTATACATATCCTATGTTTCCTACTCAGTTGAAGCTCCTAAAAATCAGGGACCAAATCTTAGTCACCTTGTACTCTCCTCAGTAACCTTGGACCTTCAAGCCACACTAATCCCCCGATCCCCCGCTGAACTTTATACATCTCACTAGATGGTTCCCAGAGCTCCATGTCGTGCCTTGACATGCAGTAGGCACTCAATATATACTTCTTGTTTGCTTCCTTTATCTTGGTCCTCTTTACAGCAAAACATTAGATCCTCTCCCTTTGTTTTTGCCCTTAATCATTCATTCATTGTTTCTTTCATTCTTTTATTCAACATTGTTTCTTTCATTCTTTTATTCAACAAATCTCTCCCCTCAGAGAGAGTAGGAATTTCCCTCTCTCTCTCTCTCTCTCTGTCTCTGTCTCTCTCTCTCTCTCTCTCTCTCTCTCGCTTTCTTCAAGGTTGACTCCTATAGTCTGAGTTCTGCGCAAATATATACCCATTCCTTTACATCATCAGTGTCCCCTGAGGGGGAGAACACTCTCCCCAGGGGCTGGGACCCCCAGGTAGGGACAGCAATGATACCTGACACTTAAATTGCTATTATCAGTTTCCTGAGTACCTTCTTACACCTCTTGTTTGCACACTACAACATTATTGTGAGTTAGGCATATATTATAAGTATTCTCATTTTACAGATAAGCAAACAATCTTGGGGAATTTTAATGATTTTCCCAAAGTCAAACAGCAAATTGAGTGGCAGAAGTGGGATTCATACCTGAGATTTTGTATGTCTACTTCAAAACGTACTCTTTCTGGGGCATGTTGGGGGAGCAGAAGAACCTGGGGACCACCTTGCCTCCAGACCTCAAATCCAACTTGCTGTTCCCAGTACCTCACAGTTTGGATAAACGGGAAGAACAGTTTCGCTCTTCATTAGGTCTCTGTTGGGCAGTGTTCAGTTTGTTTACTAGGAACAAAAAACCATAAGTAGGAAATTGTTCCAGATCTCCCAAGCAGAGATGTGTTTATATTCTCACCATAAGCCTGAGACCAGCCTTTCTGGACCAGGCTCCCATCTAAGAGTTTTGCACTGGGGCAGACCACAAGGGGCCTCTGACATCTGCTGAACACCAGACCCATGCTCTCTCAGACATCCCCTACTTCCATTCTGGAAGCTTCTTTTTCCCCATTTGAGAATTGCTAATATCATCAACATTTTGAAGTTCATCGCCATTCACTCCTGTTGGTAGCATGTGCTAAACTCAGCCTGTGTTAAACTAAGAAGGTGCCAGTCCCAACCCAAATGACTCTGCTCCAACTCACGTCAACACAGCTTTACTACAGTTTCTGTAGAAAGTTGAGCATCGAAATCCTTCTCCATGAAAGAAATTAAAGAAGACCTAAATAAATGGAAAGGCATCCTGTGTTCATGGATTGGAAAACTTAATATTGTTAAGATGACAGTACTATCCAAAGTGATCTACAGATTCAATGCAATTCCGTATCCAAATCCCTTCTTTTTGTTTTTTCTGAAGAAATGAAAATGCTGATCCTACAATTCATGTGGAATTACCAAGAATCCTGCATATCCAAAACAATCCTGAAAAAGAACAAAATTGGAGGACTTACACTAGCCAATTTCTAAATGTACTACAGAGGTACAGTAATCAAGTCATTGTGGGCTGGCATAAGCATAGATATATAAATACATGGAACAGAACTCAGAGTCCAGAAATAAACGCATATATCTATGGTCACCTGACTTTTTTACAAGGATACCAGGACCCTTCAATGAGGGAAGAATCATTTCTATGGGAAATGATGCTGGGACATCCAGATATCTATTTGCAAAAGAATGAAGTTGGACCCCTACCTCATACCATATACAAAAGTTAAGTCAAAACAAATCAAAGACCTAAGTGTAAGTGCTAATACTATAAAACTCTTAGAAGAAAACATAAGGATAAATATTCATGACCATGGATTTAACAATGGATTCCTAAAGATGAAGTTGTGATACATGCCACAGCATGGATGAACCTAGAAAATATTACGCTAAATGAAAGAAACCAGACACAAAAGGTTACATATTGTATGACTATTTAAATGAAATATCTAGAATAGGGAAAACCATAGAGACAGAAAGCAGATTAATGTTTGCCGGGGGCTGGGAGCAAGGAGGGGAAGTGACATGGAATGTGACTGTAACTGTGACTGCTTAATGTAACAGGTTTCCTTTTGGGGTGATGAAATGTTTGGGGACTAAATGGAGGTGATGATTGCTCAACATTGTGAATGTACCGAATGCCAATAAATTGTATACTTTAAAATGGTTAGCTCTTCCGAATAGCCAAAACAATCTTGAGAAATAAGAACGGGGCTGGAGGAATCATGCTCCCTAACTTCAGACCATACTACAAAGCTACAGTCATCTAAACAGTATGGCACTGGCACAAAAACAGG
Source organism: Monodon monoceros (assembly GCF_005190385.1). Classification (NCBI taxonomy): domain Eukaryota; kingdom Metazoa; phylum Chordata; class Mammalia; order Artiodactyla; family Monodontidae; genus Monodon; species Monodon monoceros. Next base: position 114,565,309 of record NW_021703779.1, read on the forward strand.
CACATAGATCAATGGCATGGTTTAGAGAGCCTAGAAATAAACCCACACATTTATGGTTAATTAATCTATTTCAAAGGAGGCAAGAATATACAGCGGAAAAAAGACAGTCTCTTCAATAAATGGTGCTGGGAAAACTGTATAGCTACATGCAAAAGAATGACATTAGAACATTTCTGACACCATATACAAAATAAACTCAAAATGGAGTAAAGCCCTAAATGTAAGACTGGATACTATAAAACTCCTAGAGGAAAATGTAGGCAGAACACTCTTTGGCACATACTGCAGCAATATTTTTTTGGATCCGTCTCCTAGAATAATGGAATTAATAACAAAAATAAACAAATGGGACCTCATTAAACTTAAAAGTTTTTGCACAGCAAAGGAAACCATAAACAAAACGAAAAGACAACCCTCAGAATGGGAGAAAATATTTGCAAATGAAGCAACTGACAAGGGATTAATGTCCAAAATATACAGACATCTCATACAGCTTAATATAAAAAAAAACAACCAACCCAATCCAAAAATGGGCAGAAGACCTAAACAGACATTTCTCCAAAGATACACCAGATGGGCAACAGGCACATGAAAAGATGCTCAATATCGCTAATTATTAGAGAAATGCAAATCAAAACTACAATAAGGCATCACCTCACACCAGTCAGAATGGCCATCATCAAAAAATCTATAAACAGGGGCTTCCCTGGTGGCACAGTGGTTGAGAGTCCGCCTGCCAATGCAGGGGACACTGGTTCTTGCCCCGATCTGGGAAGATCCCACATGCCGCAGAGCAGCTGGGCCCATGAGCCATGGCCGCTGGGCCTGCACATCTGGAGCCTGTGCGCTGCAACGGGAGAGGCCACAACAGTGAGAGGCCTGCGTACCGCAAAAAAAAAAAAAAAAAATCTACAAACAATAAATGCTGGAGAGGGTGTAGTGAAAAGGGAACCCTCCTACACTGTTGGTGGGAATGTAAATTGGTAAGCCACTATGGAGAACAGTATGGAGGTTCCTTAAAAAACTAAAAATAGAGCTACCATATGATCCAGCAATCCCACTCCTGGGCACATATCAGGAGAAAACCATAACTTGAAAAATACATGCACCCCAATGTTCATTGCATCAGTATTTACAATAGCCAAGACATGGAAACAACCTAAATGTCCATCGGTAGATGAATGGATAAAGAAGATGTATATATAATACATTGTGTATATATACACAATGGAATATTACTCAGCCATAAAAAAGAATGAAATAATGCCATTTGCAGCAACATGGATGGGCCTAGAGATTACCATACTAAGTGAAGTAAGTCAGACAAAGACAGATATCATATGATATCACTTATATGTGGAATCTTAAAAAAATGATACCAATGTTCTTATTTACAAAACGGAAACTGACCCACAGACTTAGAAAACAAACTTATGGTTACCAAAGGGGATAGCTGGGGGTCGGGGGGAGATAAATTAGGAGTTTGGGATTAACATATACACACTACTATATATAAAATAAACAACAAGGACCTACTGTATAGCACAGGGAACTATGTTCAATATCTTATAATAATGGAAAAGAATCTGAAAAAGATTATATATATGTATGAATCACTTTGCTGTACACTTGAAACTAGCACAACATTGTAAGTTAACTGTATTTCAATTTTTAAAAATTAACTTCCCAAAGAGGAAAAAAAAAGGTTATGTCTACGTTATGTGAATTTTAATTCAATTTATAAAATCCTGTTCCCATTCTATGCAGCACTGTCACCAAGAGGGCCTTTCTCCACGTACCAAGGAGTATGGCAGTCCAGCTAGGGTCACATGCAGTAGCTCTGCTTCTGTGGGCTTTCATATTTTCTCAACAGACTCGGAAAATTCTTCATGATCTGAGTTTTTAGCCAGCAGGTATCTTTGACTGAGGGACAGAATTCAATCACCCTTGCTCTGTGCACATAAATGATGGTGCTGAATCATCTAAATGAGGATATGTCACACTCAGAGTGCACATGTATCCCCTCCAGACTCACACATCACAGATACCTGTGAGTAGCACAGCAAACCCCCCATCCTATTCTTCCCATAACAACTTTCAAGATTTGAGTTTTCCTCTATCTGAAGAGTCACTTTGGAGTTGATGGGCTTAGGAATGCCCCCTCCCTTGGAAGCAGGGAAGAGCACGTTCTGTCCTCAACAACAGTGTCTCAGCTAAGGCTCCTTGTGTCAGTGCAATCAGAGGTTTGTAAATGATCCTAATGTGTTGAAGATGAGAAATCGGATCTCCGTTTCAGTGAAGGATAATGTTTATTGCATACTAAAGAGCACTCAAGGAGATGGCAGCTAATAATACAGTAGTTGTATGAACATGTGTGCCATTAAAAATTGTAATTAAGCCAGGTCCCTGAGCACCAATAACGAAACCCAATGAAATCGTCTGTCGGAGGGTTGGGTTACAATTCCACATTGTGAAGGGATTTGTGGCAGCATCTGCAATGGTGGCAAAAGCACCAGAGTTGACCATGGGTCTTGGAGCAGGAAGGGCCAGAAGATCCAGGGTCAGTGGGATTCAGTTGCCTCCACTTAGGATTTGGCAAAAGTAGACACAGTGGCATAGATACAAACGATAGGAAATTCTCAGGAAGTTATTAAAAGGGAAAGCAAATATGTTTGGAGATCTCAGAAGTAATTTCCAGGGAACACAAAAACAAATGATAATATTCACTGTTATTTTACTGTTAGCAAGCTTTTATTAAATGTTTACCACATGCAAGCACTCTGCTGAGCTCTTTATAGGAATTATATAATTCTTACAACCCTGTAAGGTAGGTGTTGGTATTAGCCCAGATTTACAGATGAGGAAACTGAGACTTCAAAAAAGATTAAGTCACCTGCCCATGGGTTAACCAGCTCATAAATTATAGACCCAGGAATCAAATCTAGGACTGCTGACTCCAAGGCAGGGAAGTGGGGCCTTGTCCCAGTCCCAAGGTCTTACTTGGTGCCTTGCTAGGGATGAAGTATGTGAGGGATGGGGAACCAACCTTTATTGATAGCATAATTTGTGTCATTTAATCCTCACACACCCCTGGTGAGTTGGGTACTACTATTCCCACTTCATATATGAGGAAACTATAGAGTCTATCAGTGGCTGAGTCTCATGGGGAGAGCTGTTTTTCAGGATGAAGATTTTTAAACCTTAAGAAAGAACTTTAGGGTACCTCCACTGGCATCCATAGACCTCCATAGGATGCTTTCAGGGTCTCCACTGACCTTTCCTGATTTTGAGTACCTGGTCTGTGCATATATGCACATATGGCCATAATGGCCAGGACATAACACATTAGTGGCCCCACTACTCTAGGCCTGGCTACCCTCTATGTGAACTGGAGGGGTAAATTGTGCTCAAGTGACCCCCCACTTCTGGGGGGGGGTCTGTTGGTTTGGCCATTTTATTGGGATCCCTTTTGATGCTCTAAGTTTCAAATAGACTACTGGAAAACTACTGGCTGCTGAGAGGGCAAGGCTGACATCAGAGAGGGGAAGTTCCTGAGACTGGAGATGGGAAATAATAAGGACTTAGGTGGCTGGTTCATGGAAACCATCAAATTCATTACTCTTTTCTTAGCCATCCAAATTGCTACCTAAAACACCACCAGCTGCTCTGCTTCCTGTGGCCTAACTGGCGGTGGGTGGAAAAGAAGACCCCATTTGCAATTACCTGACATAACCATAAAAACAACAGTTGCAGCAGCAACTAATGTCATCGAGCAGCACCCTGCATGTTTCATGTCCTTACATGCTTGGATGTGATCTAATTCAACCCTCACAACAGCCCTCTGCAGTAGATACTATTATACCGCTAGACCTACCCTGCCCCATTTTTACTGATGAGACACGTGAGGCCTGGAGAAGTCAAGTGACCTGCCCAAGGTCACAGAGCTAGTAAGTGGTAGAGGCAGAATTCAAGTGCAGTCTTCCACTTCAGGACTAGTGCTCTGATGCTCTCCTGTTCCTTGGGGCTGCAGGATGTCTACTGCCTTCCGTGCTGCCGTTTTGTCATTGTCCTCCACCTCTTTGAGGATCTTCTTGAGCCTCAAAGCCATAAGAGATTGCTCTGAGTGGGCTCAGTGGACAGAACTCAAAGGTGCAGAAGGACAGATGCTGATGTAGGTGGGAGAGGCCGGGGTGGGGGAAGTTAGACAATTTAAGCTGAAAATTACCAGCTTCAGAAGTGCATCAGTAAGTGGAGTTGGGGAGAATGGGTAGGGTGAATTAAGTAAAATTGGTATTCGTCTTCTCTAATTTTTTCTCACTTTTGCCCTGAGAGGGCAATTAAGGAAACAAATGGTTTGTGGAGATTAGCTGACTGGTAGCTTTGCATATTAATATAATGACATTTGGCTATACCAGGCTGACTTTCTGTTTAAGGTAGCTTTGTCTTTTCAGGCTGAAGAACTGATTTCAGAGAATTAGCTCCTGCACATTAAAAATAAAATAAAATTAGTCTGCACCCCATCTCCACCCTACTTGTGTCCCCACCAAGAAAAATACGACCATTGGCAGAAAGCAAAAGGAATTTGAAAGGCTGCGATCCCTTCTGCTGACAGTCATCGGAGTGAAACCAGCCTAGGGGCCCACAGTGAGGCGAGAAGTGAGCCCAGGCTGGGGTGGGGGGGGGGGGTGCCATCAATTTGCAAGAAGATCCCCATCCAACATGAGTCAAAATTTAATTGCATTCAGCAAACCTTTGCTGGGCCCTATGTTTGCTAGGCACTGCAGGTGAAGAGAAGGTTAATGCTGGGCCTCTTCTCTCAGGGGGTGTCTAGCCTAGTGGGGGTGAAGGACACATGATAATGTTGTCTGAGAGGCATCAAGGAGTTGACATCTGGCTTAGTCTAGAAGAATGGATAATAATTGGACAGCTATGGTACAGGGAATGGTTTCTTTCTAGAGGCAGAGGATGGTGATGCTAGTGCGTGGTGGGCACTGCAGTGCCCACAGTGACCCCTTCATAAGAAACCTGAGCATGCCTGTGCTGCCTGCCCAAGGATCAATCAATCCATTGGCAGTCCTAGCATCTGTGGCTCGATCAGTAAGCAAAATCTCAAAACACTGATTGAATCTTAGGGAGCAGTTTGGAAAGTGGTTAAGTACATGCGCTTTTGACTCAGATCTAGTCTAGAATCATGTCTGTGCCTCTACCAAGCTGTGTGACCTTGGACAGGTAACTTAACCTCTCTGAGCCTCAGTTGACTCACTTTCTTCAGGTGAAAAGTAAAGATAAATAATAGTATCTGTCCCATGGGACTGTTGTGAAGCTTGAGATCCTGCTTATATAACACAGATGTCAGCTGTTGAAGTCTTCTTAGCCTTGAGGTCTTGGTAATAGTGGCTTAAACTCCCATTCCCTCTCCCCAAGACATCTGCAAATTTCTGGGGGGGTTTACAACTGCATGGGAACCTATATCTCTGGCTTTCTCCCACTTCTGAGTTCCTGTTCTTCAAATTATGGCCATTTGAGGGTTTTTTAAACCTCTCTCTCAGTATTAACCCAAACTTAGAATCGAAATTCATTTTTTGATTTCAACAACAACACAACAACCCCCCAATATTAACAACAGCAAAAGCAATGATTCACAGAGCCTGTATCGTATAACATACTTTATTGAAGGTTTAGGAAAGTAGAAGAAGTTGTTGCAGCACAGCAAGCACCTTGAAATTGAAAAGAAGTCCTTTGGCTGCTCCTCCAAGTTGTTTAGCTGGCTTCTCTCAGCTCTCTCCTCTGCTCCCTCTCTTTTGTAAATGAAGGTACCAATTTTTTTCCATTTTCTGATGCAGAGCAACTCATCTCTCTTTAGCCCTTAATCCCCAAGCTTAGCATTCGGCTGTTTTTGTATTTGAATAAGCAAGTGTCTGGCTGAGGCTTAGAAATGATCCCCTAGAAGGACCTAATTAAGTTTTTGGACAAGTTGCCATCTACCTCCCTGTTTTTATGGAGTGGAGGGTGATTTTTTTCTCATTATACATGTGAAGCACTTTATACAAATCTCATCGATACTAGGCACACAATAAAATAATAGCTGTTGTTATTGTAATAATTTTAATATTTTGGACTGATTTGGGTATAAATTAATAGATGTATTATACATTTATATTGGTGGAAAAGTCAAAGGAGATTATCTCTAGAAGAGCCCTTAGAGATCCAGTATTTCTCAAAATGTGTTTCTTGGAACACTGTTTGCACAGGCTGTTTGTAGCTCATCCAAGAAATAAGGTTTCCTTCCTTAATTATATTAGAGTCATGCTGCATACTGTATCCCATTCTTGGAAATCTGAAATTCACATTAGCCCATTAAAGGCTCTAAGAAATCCTGAAATAAAGATAATCTATTTAACTTTGTTTAGCCTTGTGTTCTCCAGTTATATATGACTACAAAATTTTTTTGTGTTCAACAAACAAATGCTGCAATTACTGTGTCATGAAATTTACTTTGGGATATGTTAACCTGCCTCCAACCTATCATTTTACAAATGATTAAAGTGAGATGCAAAAAGGGGAAGGACCTGAACCAAGGGCACCCAGCTAGCTAGCAGTTTCTGATTGTGAGGCAGCAAGTGGAATGGAGATGGTGAAGAGTGTCTCAGAAAAGATCTAAGTATACCCACAGTCTTTTCACACTCTTCACCTACTTCAGTTTGATACAACCTGAAGGCCTTTGTTCAAAAAGAGTCTACTGCAAGAGTTTGGTCTACATTCCCTGTCTACCTTTCTTTGTCTCCTCCTATCTACACTAATCAGGCTTCAAATCCCACTGTTTAACTAAAACTGCTCTTATGAAAGTCATCAGTGGACTTCATTTTAACAAATTCAGTGGTCATTTCTCTGTCCTCATCTTACATAACTTCTTGGCAGCATGCAACACATCTGACCATTTCCTTTTTCTTGAAATACTCTCCTTTCCTGGTTTCATATACTATGGAATCTTCTGGTTTCCCTCCAGCAACTCTTGCCACAGTTCACTGTTGTTGCTTTTTATTGTTGTTATTGTTTGTTCAGTGACTTTTCTGAACAAAATCTGTAAAGTCTTTATTCTTTGTCATGTGTGACCACTGAAGTCTCGTTTTGGTTAGTTTACTGGTCAGCTAATGGTTGGACAGAGATGTCTTTAAATGTCTGGAAATGGTAAGTCCCCTAATCTTTTTGAGGGGCTATGTGTACATGTTGGGGCACATCGCCTACATTCTGACAGGCAGTTGTCAACTCTGCCTTAGCCTTCACATCCTGCTTTCATATAGCTTCAGAGTTGTCCAGAGGTGAGAGATTAGGGCTTTCTCAGGTGAGAGGTTAGGGCCTTCTCAGGTGTGAGTATGTGCACAACCTTGTGTTCATGTGCACAGTCCTACACATGCACATGGCCTTCTAGATTCCCAGGGGTATGTTAGGTCTCTTCAGAGGCCCTTATGGACATCTCATTTCCCAGATTTTCCTTTTAAGCTTTTTAGTTAGTCTTTTGTTTGCCCCAGCTTTTATATACTGCCTCAGGAAGCTGTTTTGTTAAACAATTGCTGCTGATTGTTTTTGACAAATAGCCCTGGGAAAAAACTACTTGCTCTAGGCATACTTGAGTCCAGCTGGTGCTCTCTTTAGTCTGTATCCTGAATCCCAGCACTTCTTACCACCCTACTGCCATCATCCTGATCCAAGCCACCATCGTCTCTCACCTGAATTACTGTCATAATCTCCTGTTACTCCTGACTCCATTCTTGCCCTCCTATAATCCATTCTCCACACAGTGGATCTTTTAGAAATGCTCTTCAAATGAGGTGATCCAACTGTTTAAAAACTTTTAGTGGCTTTTCTGTTGTCCTTTGGAGAAAAGCCAAGCTCTTCCCATGGTGCTCCAGGCCCTTTATAATCTTGCCCCTGCCTGCCTAATTGCCTCAACTCATTTTTCCCCTAAGCTATCAACCTTGTTTGTGTCTTTCAATTTCTTGACTACATCATACTCTTTCCCACTATAGGGCCTTCACACTTCAGGTTCTGACATGCCAGTTTCCCAGGGTTTTCTAGTTTTAGCACTGAAAGTCCCATATTTCAGGAATCCCTCAATCCTGGGCACACCAGGACAGTTGGTCACCCTACTTCATATACAGTGTCATCCCTAATTAGACTCCTGTTCTCCCAATTCATCATGTAGATATATCCTGTTCACCCTTTAATCTCAGTTTAAATATTCCTCCTTTAGTGAGGCCTTCCTTGAACACTCAGTTGAAGTAGGGCCTCCCTGTTTTTCCCTCCTATTATTCTCTACTCTTCCCCTTAGCACAACTTATAATGATTTGTAATTATGTATTCATTTGTTTGTTTACTTTTATTGCATGTCTCTTCCACTAGACTGTACTCTGTGAGGGTAGTAGCTGTTTTTGTCTTACCCATGTATTCCTGGCATCCAGCACAACACGTGGTACATAGTAGGAGCTCAGTAAATACTTGTTGAATGAATGGATGCCCTACCGCCATAGATTGATCTGCCACTCTCTATTTAATGTTAAAGCATTTGTATTCAATGGAGGTTTTCCTCTGTGGCCTATCTGTATTCCCTAGATGAGGTTAATGCACCCTTCTTAGGTAGCGATGTTGTGTGACTCCTTCATACTTTTTTTTTTTTTAGATGTTGGGGGCAGGAGTTTATTAATTAATTAATTTTTTTTTCTGTGTTGGGTCTTCGTTTCTGTGCGAGGGCTTTCTCTAGTTGTGGCAAGCGGGGGCCACTCTTCGTCGCGGTGCGCGGGCCTCTCACTATCGCAGCCTCTCGTTGCGGAGCACAGGCTCCAGACGCGCAGGCTCAGTAGTTGTGGCTCACGGGCCTAGTTGCTCCGCAGCATGTGGGATCCTCCCAGACAAGGGCTCGAACCCGTGTCCCCTGCATTAGCAAGCAGATTCTCAACCGCTGTGCCATCAGGGAAGCCCCCTCCTTCATACTTTTTAAAATCCTAAAAACCCAAAGAAGTAAGCAAGTCCAGTGGGAACTGTTTATGGTACAACTTTGATCTGAACAAGAACAGGGCTAGCCCATGTAGTGCCTTCATGTGAATTGGAGAAAAGTGTCCCCTCAACTTTTACAAGTTGGCTTTTAAAAAGCCATTTAAGGAGATGGAGTAAAGAGAGATCGGCTCAATTCTCTCAACTCATGTCTTACTCTCTAGCCACATGGCCTTGTACGCTCACAGATTGCACAACTGTAAGCCACAGCCCTGATTCTGAGGGAAAATTTGTTAGCAAGGTGAGCGGAAGAGTGATGAGAAAGCAACAGAGCCCCAGGAGATACAGTGCCTGCCTCTGGTAGAAACTGGACTTCTTTTGCAAGTTGGCTTTTAAAAAGCCATTTAAGGAGAGGTAATAAAAAGAGATTGACTCAATCATCTCAACTCATGTCAGCGGTTAAGCGTCAAGAGCACATATTCTGGAATCCCACAGGCCTGGGTTTGCATTCTAGCTCAGCCTTTTACTAGCTGTGTGACCTTGGAGAAGTGCCTCCATTTTCTCATCTGTAAAATGGCTCACAAGGTCATTATGAACATTAAATAAGATCATGTGTATAATATATGTTTATTTCAGTCAAGTCTTAAATAGCTAGTTATTAGTAATATTGATACATAATATTATTTATATTATATAAAATATAATATACAGAATACTAGATTTCTAAGAAAAAGAAGTTAGAATGAGCTTCAAAGGTCGCTTTGAACAGGCGGCCCCTTCCCCTGCAGCCAGCTTGGAGTTTGAAACTTGGGTTTTTATTAAAAGATAGAATTGGAAAGCTTCCCAGATTGTACAGCTGGCCCGGTCCCTAGCCAGCCTAGTGACGGTGTAGGGTGACGAGCAAGGTGACTCACTTGTCCCAGTAGAAGCCTCATCTCCTGTGAAACAGCAGGGATGGGGGCAGGGATGCTGAGCAAGATGTAAATAAGACCCCCCAGAGCTATGCCCATGCCAAATATCCAAGTATTGTACAGGTGGCTGGCTACAGGCCTATCCTCAGGAAGAAGGCACATAGGCTCCAGGGATGACTTATCTCTCTTTTCACTAAAAGAAAAGACTTCCAGTCTTCCAAGACATCTCTTTGCCAGGGGAAGGCATAACCCAGAGCACTGTGGTACCCTGGGTGGTGTCTAGGTGGCAGACTGGGTAGGCAACAGGAAGGTGTTGGACCTAGAGGAGGCCAAGGACACGGAGAGGAGAGAGTCAGCCCAGTGATGGAGCACCTCTGTGTGCTACCACTTTGTCTCCGACTCAGGAAGACATCTAAACCCAGGGAAGATGGTTCGAGTGAACAGCCATGAAGGCAGCCTTGAAAGGGAAAGAAAGGATGGAAGAATAGCTTGGGGTACCAAGTACCAGGACATTTGAGTTTTGATAGGGATACCACATCCTTTACCCAAGATCACTCAGGCAGTGGAAATCTCCAAACCCTAGTTGGCTTTATAATATAATGGATAGTGACAATACTAATAACAATGACAATAGTAATAATAGTTAGCAGTTGATGAACATCATAGCCTGGCCCTGCACTAAGTGCCTACACAGACTACCTTGTTTTGTCCTCTCAACAGCCCAGTGAAGTGGGAACCATTACCATCCTTATGTTACAGGTGAGGAAACTGAGGTTTAGAGAGGCAAAGGAGTCTAGCCCAGGTCAGGCCACGGCACCCACATTTGAACCAAGGTCTCTCTGACACTAAAGTTCCTAACCCCAAATCAGAACACATGGCCTAACATTCCACAAACATGGGGTTCATCAGACATCTCCAGGAGGAAAATTCAGGGCCTTTGGTCACCACCTCCCTGCACAGCCTGGGCTCTGAGAGGCCCAGGTTATTTTTTAACTTGTTCACCCTATCATTTACCATCACATAACTTTACTAGCCATGCAACCTTGAGCAAGGGCTTACACAGAACCTAGCACACAGCCAGCACTCCATAATGCTAGCTGGTATTATTATTGTTATTAGCCTCCCTGAGCCTGTTTCACCTGGATAAAAATGGGATAGTAGGGCCCACACTGTCTCTCTCAAAGGCTTATTGTGAGGTCAAATGAGATGATGAATGAAAAGGACTTTGTAAACTGAGGTCAGTGGGAATGCACTATGCTCTCATTAATTAATTCATTAGTTCCTTCAGCAAACTTGTCCTAGATGATTATTATGGGCTGGGGTAGACACTAAGCTGAAATAGACAGAGGCTCTGCCTTTGTACCTTCACATTCTCCCTGAAGATCTTAATAATTATGTCTTTCTGTACCACAGGCTAGAGATTTTCACTGCCATTTCACAGATGAGGTTAAGTAGTATATCCGAAATCATATAGTAATACAGAATTAATAATAATAGGTATCTGGGACTTCCCAGTGGTTAAGAATCCGCCTGCCAATGCAGGGGACTGGGGTTCGAGCCCTGGTCCGGGAAGATCCCACGTGCCACGGAGCAACTAAGCCCGTGCACCACAACTACTGAGCCTGTGCTCTAGAGCCCGCAAGCCACAACTACTGAGCCCACGTGCCACAACTACTGAAGCCTGCATGCCTAGAGCCCGTGCTCTGTAGCAAGAGAAGCCACCGCAATGAGAAGCCTGCACACCGCAACGAAGAGTAGCCCCCGCTCGCCGCAACTAGAGAAAGCCTGCGTGCAGCAATGAAGACCCAATGCAGCCAAAAATAAATAAATTAAATAAATACATTTAAAAAAATAATAGGTATCTGTGTGATCTTGGGCTGGTTACTTAACCTCTCCGTGATAGGTTGAATAATGGCCCCCAAAATATCTAGGTTCTTATCCCTGGGCCTGTATATATTACCTTATGTGGAAAAAGGGACTTTGTCCATGTGATTAAATTAAGGGCCTTGAGATGAGAAGATTATCTTGGATGATCTAGGTGGGTCCTAAATGCAATCACATGTATCCTTGTAAGAGAGGAGCAGAGGGAGATTTGACATAGACAGAAGAGGAGAAGGCAATGTGATCGTGGAGTAATGGCAGATTAGGGTGATTTGGCCAAAAGCCAAGGAGTTCTGGCAGCCACCAAAGCTGGAAGTGGCAAAGAATGGATTCCCCTGCAGAGCCTTCTGAGGAGTGGCTCAGCTGACACCTTGATTTCCACCCTATAGTACTGGTTTTGGACTTCTGGCCTCCAGAATTATTCTGTGAGAGATCATTTCCTTCTGTTTTAAGCCAACAAGTTTGAGGTACTTTGTTACAGCAGCCATAGGAAATGGCTAATATACTCTCCATGCCTCAGTTTCCTCACTTGGAAAATAGAGTTAATAATAAGATCCATTTCATACGGTTGTTGTAAGGATTCATGGGGTTAATACATGCAAATGACTTTCAAACAATGCATGTCATATTCATATTGAAATCACCATATAACTATTAGCTGTTGTCCCTGCTATTATTGTTGTTGCCATTGTTGTTATCATCAACAGAGTATTTACTGTATGCCAGGTCCTATACTTAGGTCTCTAGAGACATTCTTCATGCAAGTGAAAGTGCTGGGCTTGTAACTCAAGTTTTCTGGATTCCAAAACTGTGCATTTATTTTTCACATTTAATCATAGTTATTATCACATAAAGGTCCTATAAAAGAAGTTTATCTCCAGCCTTTGCAGCACCTCTATTCTACACCTGGCCCTCAACCTATTATCCCAGAATTCAGGGTTTATTGGGCAGGAACTCTACCTTAGGAGGGCAGGTGCTCCTTGCTGAGTGAGTCCAGCCCATCCCCAGTTCTGAGCTCCCTGCTGGAAATGCTGGAGAGGAGTGGGATGGAATGAAGCACCGTTCCCTCTGGAGATTGAAATAGCATCTCATATTCGTAGGACCAAGGGCATCACTGCCTTTCTCATTTCTCCTCTGAGCATCTGGCACATACTAGCATTCCATAAATATTTGGTAAATTACTGAATCTCTCTGGAGTGGTTGGAAAACAAAATTCCATTACCCAAACAGAGACTTTGAGGCCAACAGATGTTACACGAGTGGTGCATTTATCAGGGCACTGGGAGGAATGAGACGGTGTACCTAAAGGGGTAACTTGAGGAGAGTCTAAGGAGGGGACTACTTACAAAAGTGTTTGTTAGCTGGGTAAAGGGAACCCACGAGGGATGGTGAAAAACCCTGGGTCTAGGCAGAGCAGGGAGCTGTTCCCACCCCTAGCCAGAAGGAGCAAGGGGAGGGAGTAGACACAGAACCCAATGAAAGCTGTAGCTGTGGGAGGGGGAGTACGTAGCAGAAGATGTGGCTTTTGGTGAAGGATTGCAGGCTCTGCCAACCTGTGGCCCAGTGTCTTAGTCTATTCAGGCTGCTATTACAAAATATCATAAACTGGGTGGCTTATAGACAAATTTATTTCTCAGTTCTGGAAGCTGGGAAGCCCAAGATCAAGGCGCTGGCAGATTCAGTGTCTGGTGAGGACCTGCTTCCTCGTTCACAGACTGTGGTCTTTCTGCTGTGTCTTCACAGGAGTGAAGGGGTGAAGGAGCCCTCTGGGGTCTCTTTTATAAGGGCACTAATCCCATTCCTAAGGACTCTGCTCTCATGACCTATTCACCTCCCGAGGGCCCCATCTCCAAATACCATCACATTGGGGATTAGGTTTCAATTTAGGAATTTGGGGGGAAGGGGGACACAAACATTCAGTCTATAGTACCCAGGCAGTAAGGGAGCCAGGGAAATAAATACCCCATTTTCTCTCGCCTTCAGCCATTCAGTCTTCTGCCAGAGCTTTTCATTGACCAAATCCAACCAGAAGCCAGAGGGCTAGGGAACCCAGGTGCAGTCCTCTTGGGTCTGCCTCTTGGGGCACAGAGCAGGATGGAGAAGGGTGGAGAGCAGATCTGGAGGGACAAATGGAGAACATCTAGCAGGGCTACCTTCCCAAGGTCATCTAGCAAGACCAGTGCTAGGCTGATAATAGGGCTTTTAGTGATTCCAGGCTCATTTCCTGACACTTTCATGCTTGTAAACAACTTAACCTCATGATGCATTTAGTGATTGGCCAGGTACTTGTTATTTTCATTTGGTCTTAGAACTTCTGACAGTTTTTTTTCCCCCTTGTCAATGGGTTTGAAAAGTAAAATCTCTCTATCATTGCTCAATTCTTTTCATTGTTTTTTGTGACATCTCATTTTTAATTATACTTTCCACAGGCCATAAGTGAATTAATATAGGGGATAAATTAATTAAATCTCTATAGTCTTCCTACAGGCTATACTTATCCACTTATGCAAAATGAGAAATAAACTCTATAGATTTTTCTGAAAGTTTTAGTTGCTGATAAATTAGAATCAGAAATGGGAATTTTTCTTGTCCCGCGGGAGATTGAACTTAATTGCCTGGAGATATGTTGGCAAAGGACAAAAAATCCTGACCTGTCTGCTGCAGGTATTACAGGCATCAGATCCTTTATTCTCAGGGCTGGAAAGGTCTGGCCCCTCTGCCTCTGGGCCTTCAAGGTGGCCACTCACCAATATATAGAGTTGACCCTTGAACAAGGCAGGGGTTGGGGCATTGCCCCTCCACGCAGCCGAAAACCTGCGTATAACATATAGTTGTCCCTACGTATATATGCAGTTCCTCTGTATCTGCGGATTCAACCAACTGTGGGCCGTGTAGTACTATAGTCTTTACTACTGAAAAAAATTCCATGTGTAAGTGGACCCACGCTGTTCAAATCTGTATTGTTCAAAGGTCAACTGTACTTACCGCACATAGGTCAGAAGGATTGGCCAACAGAAGCCTGGAATCTGGAGTCAGCCAGATCTGAGTTGATTTCCAGCTCTGCTATGTGGCTTTGGCCAAGTCACTTAATCTCTCTGAGCCTCAGTTTCCCCTCTGACAAAGTGGGGATATGATGTGCCTACCTTTCTGGATTGCTGTCAGGGTGAAATGAGGTCGTGCCATCCATCCCTTCGTGTGCTGCCTGAGGGGTGGTCAGTGCTCCTTAAATAACGGAACCGCCAGTGGGAGCCTCTCTCTTCCCCCACCCCTCCTGGCTCCCAGCCAGCTTGTGTTACTGATACATCCATCTCCTCGTCCCGTATCCCAACCTGCATACCCACCTCTGGCTCCCTTGTGTGCAAAAGCCCTCTGAACACATTCCTGGCACTTTGGCTCTTAGCCATCCTGTGTACTTTTCAGCTTTGGTCCTTGTTTTGGCCTCAACGCTCCTTGCCCATTGTCTCAGCTCAGGACTCCCTGCCACAGCCTTGGCCTCCCAGAACCCAGCTCCCAGCCAGCCCAAGCTTTGTGTCCCTATTTTGGGCCCTCTTCCTCCACCCCACCAGCAGCTCTATCCTCTCCATCCATTCCATTCCCGCTTCCAACAATGGCAACACTGCCCCGGAGCTATAAGGATCAGTTACCAGATGACCAAGCATTTGGTTGAATTTTTCACTCATTCATTTTCCATTCATCTTCCTCATACTTATGTGAGTTGGGCCGAAAGCAGGGCTTATGGGTTTTTTATTTTGTATTTTTTTGGACAAGAAGATAGACCATTTTTTTTCTCCTCAGCAGGGTCAGCCTGGCAGCCCAGGAGTTGCCAAGTGGGTGTCCAGCATAAGAGACCGTCTGGGCCTTCTGGATTTTCTTTCCTTTTCTTTTTTTAATATTTATTTATTTATTTATTTGGCTGTGCCGGGTGTTAGTTGCAGCATGTGGGATCTGGTTCCCTGACCAGGGATTGAACCCGGGCCTCCTGCATTGGGAGCGCAGAGTCTTAACCACTGGACCACCAGGGAAGTCCCTTTCCGGATTTTCATACCATCATTACCTGGTCTGCCTGGGTACCCCGCGGGCTCATCTTTGTGGCGTGCAGCCCCATATCCACCTATAGTCAACCCCGAGGAGTCTGCTGTGGTCATCGTCCAGCTCCCCACATCTAGCAGTTGGAGAGAAACCCAGAGAACAGAAGCAAGGTGATTTGCCCAAGGTTACACAGCCACTCAGTTGCCTGAAAACTCTCAGTCGCTTCTCATTCTAGGAGTAGTTCATAGCACGTGACAGCACCAAGTAGTTAAGAATGGGGACTCCAAGAGAGTGGGGCTCCTCCCCTGGCACCACCTCTCATCACCTGGCAGATCTTGGACAGAGTACTTGACCTCATTGAGTTTGATTTCTCTGCTGTAAACTAGGAAGGATGGCAGCCTCTACCTCATAGAACAATGAGGATTCCAGGCAGCCCAGGCCTGAGTCATGGTTCTGGTAGTTATCTGTGCACCTGAAAGGCCCTGAGGGTCCCTACCCAAAGAGTGAAAGTGAGACCCCACGTCACTCTGCCCCACACGGCCTGGCAAGTCGCTCCAAGGCCACTCCCTTTCCTCCCTGCCGGCATCCTTAGTGCGGCTTGTGTGTGAGGGGGCCATCAGCCTAGGTGCCAGCTTCCAGGTGAAAACGGCACTGACATCCCTTGAGTCCTCACTGGACCCAAACCAGACTGTGTTCTTCTCAGACAGCAGGAGAGTGACCCTGCCACCTCCGCCAGGGGACTCAGATCTAGTCTGTGCAGCCAGATTGGGCAGCTGCCTGTGGTCCTCTTAGTGCTTCTCTTCCCTGCCACACCCCAGGGTGTAGAGGGACCACTTAGTGCCGGGCCCCGTGCTGCATGCTTCACACACATCACCTCATCTAATCCTCCCAAGCATCCCCTCACTCAGCCCTTTCCACTCTTACTGGCTTCCTTGCTGTCCCCACACCTGTCAGCATGTTCCCACCCTAGAGCCTTTGCACTTGCGGTGAACCTCTGCCTGGAACGTCCTTTCCCCAGGCATCCACATGGCTTGCTTCAGATCAACTTTTCAAATAAGGCCTTCCCCGACTACTCTATTTAAAATTGCAATCCCCACTTCCCACCATAACACTCTAGCCCCCTCTCATACATGCATAGCATTTATCACCATGTAACATGGTACATATTTACTTATTATCTTGTTATTTGTCTGTCTCCCTGAGGACCAAGATTTCTGTCTGCTTTATTCTCTGCTGTATCCTCAGAGCCTAGCACCATGCCTGGTACATAGTAGGCACACAATAAATATTTGCTGAATAAATGGGGGATCCCATGAGGTAGCTGTTATTTATGATGCCCACTTTACAGCCAGAGGTACAGAGAACTAATTTTAATTTGCTTCACACCACACGGTTGGGATCCGAACACAAAGCAGTCTGTTCTTAGAGCTCTAACACGCGACTCCTACACTGTACTGCCTTTGGCCACAGAGTGCTTCTTGGTGAGCCAAAAGTAGATCCTCAAACTGGAGCTGGCTGTGGAACTGGAAGCTTCCTGTCCATTCACCAGGACCCAGCCTCCAACTCTGGGAAGCAAAGGGGGAGCCATAGGCAGGGTGTAAATGCCAGGGTGCAGAGTGTTTCAGCCTCTGATCTGGGGACATGTGGGTGGGTGGCCCTTAACCTGCCCATCCAGCACCCCACCAGCCTTCCAGACAGACATTTCCCAGAGACTAGAGAAGGCCCAATTTGAATCCCACTTTCTTTGTCTCTATTACTCTAACTGAAAAGAGCAGTGCTTCCTTGATACTGAGATCTGCTCAACCCTGTCCGCAGCCACCTGACATCCTGGCCACCTTTGAAAAGCCTCTGGAGCTTGCCCACTGCCTCCAGTCTCTAGGGCTTTGGCTTCTGGGTCATAGTCTGTCTACACTTGCCTTTGCCAGAATCTTTGGGGACTTCTGTGTCTCTTGTGATGACCCTGCAAACACCCAAGTCTCTGAGTTCCTTGACCTTCTTACGTTCAGTGACTTCACCCTTCCCTTCCCTTAGACCATAGAACCGCAGCAAAGGCCTCAGCATCTCTCAGAACTGCTGCCACCACCCCCATGATCTCAAACTCCACAGTTTCTCCTGCTCATTCACGATCCCCTCGTCTCCTCCCACCTCTGCTACTGAAGCTGCTCTTGTTTCACGTCCCTTTCACTCTCCACTTCCCCTGGTTCCCGCCAACATTCCTCTTCTTCCAGACAATGGATCAGACTTCTAGTGTAGGCCATTTCAGCTACACTGGCCCCGATTCTAGAAACTCTCCTGTCTGAACTTCCAGTGGGACAGCCCTGCTGATCCACGGCTCCACCCAGGCTGCCTGGCTGCACCTCTGCCCCTTGCGCTGCCCTCCTGCACTTTCCCTCTCGTGGATGCCGCCTCCGCTCTCTGCTCTCTGCAAACCCAGGCCTCACCACTCCCCTTACCTCCAGCAGAGGCCCTCGCCTTTGACTAAGGGGGTCTAGGCTCCTCAGGTCTCTCTCCTGCATTTCCCTATCAACCTGTGCCCTTCAAAGTCATGGATGCTCTCCTCCCAGCCAGGGCAATGGCCTTGTACATTCTTTTGTATTTCCTCAAAGGTGGTGTTTATCTTTTTCCTTTCAGGACAGATAGGATTTTGGGGAGAGGGGTATGTTTAAAAGTCTTTATGTCCATCCCCGTGGATAATTTTGGGGATCAAGCTGTCAGACCATCGGTAGTTAAATAAACAAACCTCCTCCTTCATCCCAGGCCCTGCACTAGGTGCTGGAAGTGCTTCATAGATGAGACCCTTGGGCAGCTCCTGGGCTCATGCGGTAGGCCCCTATCCGGAGGGAGAAGAGTGCAGGGGAGGGCAACAAGAGGTAGTTTTGAAGTCAGACAAAATCAACTGCAAATTCTGACTTACTAGCTATGCTACTTTGGACAAGTCACTTTATCTCTCTGAGCCTTAGTTTCCTTGCCTGTAAAATGGGAATAATAGTAGTGCTCATTTTATTTCTGAATTATGTTTCCATTCTTCAATGTCAGGAAAGAGGTGACTCATAGTAAACTAGCTAAAAATGGGGAAATCTTTTAATAGCTGCTCTGGGCTGAATTGTGTGTGCCCCGCTCTGCCGCAATTCTTATGTTGAGGTCCTAACCCCAATGTGATTGTATTTGGAGGTAGGGTCTTTAGGTGGTAATTAAGGTTAAATGAGGTTATAAGGGTAGAGCCCTAATCTGATAGGACTGTGACCTTATTAGGAGAGGAAGATATTCTCTCTTTTTTCTCTCTCTCTCCACCATGTGAGGATATGCAGCAAGAAGGCAGCCGTCTGTAAGCCAGAATGAGCATTCTCATCAGAAATCAAATCAGCCAGCACTTTGATCTTGTACTTCCCAGCCTCTGAAATTATGAGAAATAATTTCTGTTGTTTAAGCCACCAGTCTATGGTATTTTGTTATGGCAGCCTGACCTGACTGATAACCATAGCTTGCCTTGCAATATGGAGATATGCTTCAGTCAACAAAGATGGCAGGTGGAATCTAAAAAGGCCAAACTCATTGAAACAGAGAGTAAAATGGTGGTTATCAGGGATTGGGGGGTAGGGGGGATGGGACAGATGTTGTTTAAGCATACAAACTTGCAATAAGTAGTGAATAAGCCCTAGAGATCTAATGCACAGTGCAGTGAAAAGACAACAGTGTTGTGTTATAATCATCAAACTTGCTGAGAGACTAAAACTCAACTATTCCAACCACTGAAAAGAAAGGATAATTATATAACATGACAGGGGTGCTAATTGTAGCTACATGGCAATCATATTACAACGTGAAATTTATCAAATTAACATGTTGTACACCTTAAATTCACACAACGTTATATGTCAAATATATTTCAATTAGAAAAAAACAAAGATGGTAGAACAGGCTTTACTCTAAGAAATGCACAGAAATAGTCAACCTGGTAGCTTAAGCTAAAGCATTGGTAAAAGCCAAAATGTTAAAACTTGGTGTAGACAACATCTGAGTGCCTAGGCTAAATTTGCTATAAATTTTAATATAATTTTATATTTATTTTCATATATATATATATATATATATATATATATATATATATATATGTACATTCACACACAGAAAGCCTCAGAGTCAAATATTTGCAGAACTCCTGAAGCAGTTGCTCTGAACACTTAGGTTCATGGCCACCATTTGCAAACTATTGCACTGGAAAATAACAGGTGAATGGAAAGCCAAATCCTTAAAATGTATAGAAAGACTCTGGCTCCAGCAGATCACAGGGGAAGGAAATGTAGGCTAGTCTAATTCATAAGGGGGTGTTTTCTCAATAAATTCAAATAAGAAGCTTTCTGAGGATGGACTGCATTGCAATTTGAATAGAAAATGGGCAAGGTTATTTTTGTAAAGGAATATGCTAGAATGGCATTCTGGAATTTCTGTCTCCAAATGATGCAAATTGGTAGCAGCATCCCCAAGCATCACTTTTTAAGGTCCATCAATTGCTGGTATAACAAAACACACCTATTAAACCACTGAAATTTTATGCCCTCAAATCAATTGAGAAAAATACTTTGCAATATATTTATATATCATGAAAGGAGCTGTATTTTTTCAGCTGTTTTCCTTAGGCCAGTGAGCAACTGCCTTTCATTTCATGATTTATTTCTATTTTTCTCCCCATATCCACTCGTGCCTCCCTAGAGTCCATTCTCCACATATCAGCCAGAAGAATTTTTTTTTTTTTAAAGAAGATGTTGGGGGTAGGATTTTATTAATTAATTTTATTATTTATTTTTGGCTGTGTTGGGTCTTCGTTTCTGTGCGAGGGCTTTCTCTAGTTGTGGCAAGCGGGGGCCACTCTTCATCGCGGTTCGCGGGCCTCTCACTATCGCGGCCTCTTTTGTTGCGGAGCATGGGCTCCAGACGCGCAGGCTCAGTAGTTGTGGCTCACGGGCCTAGTTGCTCCGCGGCACGTGGGATCCTCCCAGACCAGGGCTCCAACCCGTGTCCCCTGCATTAGTAGGCAGATTCTCAACCACTGCGCCACTAGGGAAGCCCAGCCAGAAAAATTTTTAAGATGACCTTTGGACATTTGAAAAAAACAACATGCCTTGGGGGCATTTGACATGAAAAGCATATACCCCTTCCTACCTGCACCCCTTCCGGTTGAGTATCACTACTTTATTCCTATACATTTTTCCTCTATTTTTTCCTTTAAAAGATTTTTCTGAAAAACTATGGTTAATATGTCTAGACCATCAGTTTCCTTTGTCCCCACTCCCCACAGATTTCTAGTATATGTTACTTGTTGATCATCACTTTGATGTGTAGTTCATAGAGTCAGCTTTGAAGGGGAGTGACACAGGGACTCATGAGAGTCATTGAGTGTCAAGACATCTGAAGTCAGCGCAACTCAACAACTGTTTACTGGCCTTCCATGGGCAAAGCACCACACATAGTCCAGTGGAGACTGCAGAGAAGATCATGTGTTCTCTGGCCTCATAAGCTCTCAATTTAGTTCAAGCCCCAACTCTGCCCCTCATTTGCTCTGTGACCCCAAGCAAGCCCGTTACTGTGCTTGTACATCAGTTTCTTCATCTATCAAATGTGGGGACTCACACATGACCTCTCAGGTTCTTTGCAGTTCTCCCACTGCAGGAGACAATGGTGCCATGGATCTCTGCTTCTTCACCTTGCATCATGGAACTTCCCTGGCCTACTTAAAGGCAAGGAAACAATCACACTGACAGCCACATGCCCAGTCAGCGTGTTAGGAAAATACCTGTGCTCAACTCCTTCTACTCTCTTCTTTCCTCCTAGGTTCTTCTCACAACTCCCTAGATTCTCTTGTGTCCATTCCTTTTCATCCTGCATCCTTATACTTTAGGAAGAGACAGCGATCAGGGCATCCTCTGAGGAAAGAGTCCATAGATATATGTGCATAGAGGCTTAAAGATGCATCTCCCCTTACTGAGCACTCTTCTCTTGGGAAGGGCTGTCTCCAAAACAGCTCAGAAGAAAGTCACTGTTTTAGCTACCCCAGTATGCCAAACTGCTTTAAAATAGAAAAAGTCTCTTTCATTTTCTCAATCTAGATCAATCCTGATAGTCTCCTCCCTATGGGACATTAGTGAATAATAGAATTAAGTGCTAATAAGTTACAGAGAAAGGAGAAATATTCCTAATGCTTAGTCTCATCTTTTTAATATTCATGGTCATTGGGTTCCTTACTAATATTAGAATTAGGTACTGTTAAATATGGTTAAGAATAGTAACCTTTCTAGGCATTTCATTTCTTCTTCAGTTGGGACTTACTTATGGTGTATTACGTTGTATATAAACTTTGCCCCAGGAATTTTGATAACATGGGTCACTCCATTCCTCAAGCACACATGCATTCCCTGAAATAATGAAAGAGTTGCTATTAGAAAGATGTGGGTGACTATGCTGAATACAGCCTCCTTTTCTGATTTTCCCCCTTGAAATGGAGTTGGTTATGGCATCACTGAAACCCCCATCTTGGTGCCCTAGTGATGTGATATGAAGAGGAGGGAAAGCATTTCATTTTATAGACTTGTTCCTTAGGACTTTATTTAACAGTCTGATAAAAGGGGAGGTGATGAGATCGTATGGAATATTGAAGGACACTTTGCTAAATGACCATTTGGGAGGAAAAGGAAATTCTTTTCAAGTCAGATTCCTAGCTATCTTCCTATTCTGGTTTAAAAGAGAAAACCCAAAGCTGTACATGACTGTGAGTATTCTGTCTGCTGTGTTCAAGGGAGAGTAGAAATGGGCAAGTTTTATGCACTATTATATCAATAGAGACATATAAGTATGGATAATTGTGCTTCTTGAGGTACAATTTTGGGTGACTAAATAACTGAATCCTTGAAGTAAATGCTATAATATCTGGATTATTGAGACTGCCTCTTGGCATTGATGGAATTAGCCAGATAATTGCCAACCCTCATATGAGTTTGTACCATGGAGTACACTATCTGGGCTGAACTTTCCTGGAGGTCGACCCATTCATCAGACACTGCAGGTTAAGCTAAGAGAACACGCAGCAGCTCCACATGATTGGGTTTACCAGTTACAAGAACCGTGAACATTTAGGTCAGGCCCTTACATTTGACTGGTTATAAGCCAGGATGCACAGTTAATGGAAAGTGTCATCACTTTATCTGCTATGATAACATCCAACCATGCATTGTACTGTCCAGAAAGACTTTGGAAATAATAATGGTAATATAATTTTGTTTTGGCTTTAGCCAAAAAAACACCTAAAATTCATCTGACTAAATTTTGTTTCACTAACATTTACTCATGTAATGGAAATTTACCTACTGGGTTTGGCTTATGGACTGTGTCCTCTGCTAGAGTCTCTTTTTCTCCGCTCTGTTGTTATAGTAACTGAACATATAACAGCAAAAAAGATTATAACATGCTTCTTCAAAAGTTCTCTTTGTTGCTTGAAATATTCATCCATACCACTCGCTTTGCACACCCTTTGGGACAACCAAATAACATAGAGCTGGGAAGTGGTCATGCACCCAAGAGAAGGAGAATAAGAAAAAAAGGAGAGAATAGGTAAGAATAATTAAAGGCCTGAGGGTCATTCCATTACTCTTCACCAAAACACACACACACAGACACACACACACACACACACACACACACACACACAAACTAAAAAAACTGCTTTTATTATGCAAACAAAAGGGATCTTATTATCTACCTTATTCACTTTAAAGAAGATAAACGCAGGAACAAAACACGCTTTTTATATTCAAATTGTCTGACAGAAGCAAATAGCGTATATCTCACACCTTGTCTTCAAAGGGATGATGTATTATTTTTATTTTTACCATTTAGCATTATGTTTTCCAAAGGCTTTTAGATCTTTTCTTAGTACTCTTCCCCCAACAGTCCCCTGGACTCAGCATAACCAACTCATTTTGTGTTTCCAGAACAAAAGAAGTAGTGGATATGGGCCTCCATAATGGATCTTCCCAGAGACCTGGGAAGTCTCCAGTAGCAGGATGGGCCTCTTCACTCTTCCTTACCATAGCCACTACTCATTGAGTACCTACTTTGTACTACTATGTGTGAGGCACTTAGCATACTTTATTGAATTTAATCCTGTCAGCAGCCCTGAAAGATAGGCAGTGTTTCTGTTATCACTTGCTTTTCTAACTTCATGTCTTAAATTGTTAAATGGCAATCAGAACACAGCTATAGGTAAAAAGGTACTAAGAAACATTTATTATAATTGTAGCTCCAGAGATATTAAATAATTTGGGTACCCCTGATAGAAACATGGAAAACATCAGTTGGAAAATTTGCTTAAACTTTGTGATAGGCAAATTTCTAAGAGGGCCCTAATAATTCCCATACTCTGATACCTAGTCTTATATAAGCCCCTCCCCTTGAATGTAGGTGGAGCTTGTTACTTGCTTCTGACCAATAGAATATGCAAAGGTGGTGGGATTTTGCAGATGTATATAAGGCCTCTAGTCAGTTAACTTTGAGTTAATTAAAAGAAGATTATCTTGGGTGGGCTTGACCTAATCAGGTAAGCCCTTTAAAAGAGGTTCCAGGCCTTCCCTGAAAAAAGAGACTCGAAGAAGACAGACTCTCTCCTGCTGGCCCTGAAGAGGAAGCTGCCATGAGTTTTTCCGCAGCAAGAGAATGAATTTGGCCAACAACCATGTGACCATGGAAGAGGACCTGGAGCCTTAGATGAGATCCTGGCCCCAGCTTGATTACAGCTTTGTGAAAGCCTGAGCAGAGGACCCAGCCACACTGTCCCCAGATTCCTGAGCCATGAAAGCTGTGCGATAATACATGGGTGTTGTTTTAAGCCACTGTGTTAGTGGTAATTTGTTACATAGCAATAGAAAACAAATACAAAGTTCATGAGCCTTACTTATCTCCTCTAAAAAAAACCAGGAATGCTTAGTCACACCTCAAGAAGAGGTTGAAAAGATTCAGGTAGTAAGTGCTTTAGCCATTTCAGCATTATTTGGGTAGTGATAAGAACATGGGCTCTGGAGTGAGGTAGACTTGAGTTCTGACACTAGCTGTTCGACTTTAGCTAAGTCATTAGATCTGTCTGATGATGCCGTTTTCCATGGCTATGTTTCTGTTGCTATTTAACAATTAAAGACATGAAATTCCAAAGAGTTTGACTTGTTTACATAAGCAAATAGGGCCTAATTGGGGTTAATCCAAACACTGAATTCTCCAGGCCAGGGTTTCAATGGGGAAAAGTTTTGTAAAAGGAATTCCTGGGCCGTTCTTGTTTTAGGCAAGGTAGGAATGGTGAGGATTGGGATTAGCGTAAATTCATTTTAAGGCCTCTTTAGTTGCTCAGTTTTTAGGCTTCTAGAATCTAGCTGAGTGTTTGCTGACTGCTCTTACTCCCTGTTCTGTTATCCAAAGGCAAATAAACAAATCATCAAATTATAGATAGGGAAAGTGGCCTGTTCAAAGTCACAGAATCAGGACCAGAACTCATGTTCCCTTGTCCTCCCTACCCTGCTCCTTCAACTGTATCGTCCTGCTCTTCCTAGAATTTCTCCTGATTTGCTGTGAGGCCCCTAGAAAATAATTTCCACACTTGGTTTCTTTCTTTGTTGTTTTGCCCAAGGCCTGTATCCTTTAACTTGATTACATCTTGTCTGCCTGATAGAAAGTAATTTCTGCAAGTGCTTAGCTCTAATGGTTGCCGCCAGTGCAGACTGCCAGCACCCGCTCACACATCCCACAGTACAATTCATCTCCATGATTTTTCACTTCCTGCTTGCCCCAAGATGCATGCATGGCTCACATGTACTTTCCGTAGAAAAGTAAAGGTAGAAAAAAAAGCCATAATGAAAAATATGCTCACTTGGAAGTGAAAAAAAAAGTGAAGATAGAACTTAGTGGATTGCTGGAAGGGCAGTGTTGTTCTTCTTGACAAAATCCTACTCATCTTTCAAGACCCAGCTTAGTTGACACCTCATCTAGGACTCATTCTCTGTCCCACCTCAGGCAGAGTTTATCTCTTTCTTCCTCCACTGTGTTCCCATTGCATTTTGACTAGAACTCTTCCTTGGTATTTATCAAGTGTTGCCTTGTAGTAAAGTCATTCTCCCCAACACAGAGGCAGTATACTCTCAGATAACACAGACCAGCTTTTACTTATCTTTGCATCAGCTACCTGTAGTGCAGTGCCTGGCACAGAGAAGGCACTCAATCACTCTTTGCTGAGTTGAATCTAAAATAAAAATCTTTTAACTTGGAAATTTGCTGTAGCATATTTTGGATAAAGTTTCTTTACTGATTAATGAAATTGTTTATATTTTCAGAGTTAAGATGTGGGGGGGGGGCGGGGGAACGTGATGCATAAGAATCTTCCAATTATAGACTTTCATCAGCATCTTACATGCAAAAAACCAAAGTTGATGAATGCAGTTTTGTTTTCAGTCTGCCCTGTTTTCCATTCCATATGGGTGCAGTACACAGTTGGTATATCAGTCAGGGTTCAGGGCAAGAAACAGAAACCACTCAAGGTATACTAATCAGAAATTTATACAGGGAATTCATACTGAAAAACTACTTGAAGGGCTAAAGGAGGGGACTCTTTGCTGGACATCCAAAAATGACTCCCAGAGATTGGGATTGTCATGTATCACTACTATATATAAAATAGATAACTAATAAGGACTGACTGTATAGCACAGGGAACTCTACTCAATACTCTGTAATGACCTATATGGGAAAAGAATCTAAAACAGAAGGTGTATATATATATATATATATATATATATATATATATATATCTCTGATTCACTTTGCTGTACACCTGAAACTAACACAACATTGTAAATCAACTATACTCCACTAAAAATTAATTTAAAAATAAAAAAGTAAAGAGTAGAGGGAAAGGAGGAAACTCTTAAACCCTATTGAATAAAACATCCTGGGAAATAAATATAGCAAGAAATTGTAAAAAAAAAAAAAAATGACTCCCAGAACAAGGCCACCAATGGATTCATCAAATTCAAGAACACACTGCTGTTTCTGTTATCCTGGAATCAGGAAGATGGAATTAGGAAGCTGCTACGGCCACCATTTCTACCCCAACTGCCTCTACGCCCACACGGAAATGGTGGCTGGGCACTAGACCATGCACTCTGGCAGGTGCCTTGGCTGCAACTGTTTCCCAACATCCAGGAAGCTAGAAAATGGACAGAAGACCACCAGTACAGAAAAATCTCACATCTCTGAAACCATGCTTGCTAGCAGAACACAACTAAAAGGGCAGAGAGATGGCCTCCATTTCACTTTTATCCTCAAAAAACCAAACAAGTGCATCCAATTGGTAGTATCTATTTTGCATTCAGAGCCCCAGTTGCAAGAGAGAATGGGAAATGTAGTTTCTAGCTTTCCAACCTCTGAAAGTAGGATGGTGGGATGGAGACAGTGAGCTAAAATGCGACATCCCTACAAGCCGATTCTGGGATAGTCTGCTGGCCTTGCACAGCCATGGCACTTAGGAGCTTCCTGCCCCGTGGTCAGATGGACGCATTGTCCTAAAGATGTAATTGTACAAAATGTGTCAGTCATTTTCCACTCTGCCCACAGCAGGAGAAACTTCAAGAGAAACTTCCTGTCCCATAGCTTTGTTGAATGGTCAGTGGATTATGTGGCCTGGTCTCCTTTCTGTACCCTATGTGACCAGGATGGGCTGTTGGCCCAATTGTGTCTCATATATATAGGCTGGCCAGGGACCCAAGTGGCTCAGATGGCCTGGTTTGAAAAAAGGAGCTGAGCCAGTAGATTTCTGCCCTCAGGAACTTAGTATGGGGAACTGAGAATCTGAGCTGGGACAGCTGAGCCGGAAAGTCATCAGGGAGACTGAGGGCTGGAGTGGCCATTGTAGACTATGTACAAGGTAGAATTGTTATGAAATCAGATGGCTAAAAAGGTGAATGAAGCACACAGGCAGCTGTGAAACAAGCATGCCCAAGAGAAGAAACAGCAGCCTCTGAGTGATCCCCAGAGAAAGTAGCTGTCTCTGTTCTTGGCATCTTTGAGGCCAGTTCCAATCCAAGCTGCAAGACTCTCTCCATTTCCCTTGGGAGTAACTTGAGTGGGCTTACCACATAGGAAAAGAGCCCTGACTAATACCAGTACACAAGGGAAAGTGGGAGAGTCACTTCTTCCCCTGGACCATGTGGCAAAGACAATGCCATGTTCGCCACCCTATTTCCTCTTCCTTTAGCAGGAAGAGTACATTTGGCAGCCTTTCTTAGAGGGCTACTGTAAGTTCTTACCAGTGGGAATGTAAGCTGAAGTGATGTGTCATTTCCAGTCCAAGGTAGTTATTTTTCACATATTTTTAAATTAATTAATTAATTTGGCTGCGTCGGGTCTTAATTGCGGCACGCGGGATCTTCGTTGTGGCATGCGGGATCTTTCACTGTGGTACGTGCGCTTCTCTCTAGTTATTGCCTCGTGGGATGTGGGATCTTAGTTCCCTGACCAGGGATCGAACACACGTCCCCTGCATTGGAAGGCGGATTCTTAACCACTGGACCACCAGGGAAGTCCCCAAGGTAGTTCAAAATGGTGTGATCTCTCTTGCTCTGCTCCTCTTCCGTGCAGCCGGAAGGTAAAATCCCTGAGATGGCGGCGTTGCACTATAGAAGTAGCCAGGATCTCTGAGTCACTTGTTGGAGGAAAACTGCCAAGGAGATCTGATTAACCTTCATCAGACTGTAACATGACGTTTGTTGTGCTAAAACACAGATTAAGGGGATGGGAAGAATGTGTAGATTGCAGCAACTAGTATTAATTGCCCTAGTCTGACAAGGCTGACATCCTGGACCACCAGCCCAACACAAGAGAGGCTGGTGTCATGTCTGCATTGCTCTAGGGCTGCTGTTGTTCATTTATGCTTGGGATTTATATGTTGTCTGTCAGTTGCCAGGAACACTCTTAGTCTGATTTGGATGTGGGAAGAATTAATACCAGCAGTTGAGAAGAACTGAGTTTGCAGTGACATACCCTGGAAGCATTCCCTTACAGCTTTCCGAAAAACAGGTGAGGCACAAAGAACATTTAAAGCCCTCTGTATGCCCAGGGAGTGTTTCTCCCTTTCAGCAGATGGAAGCTACTTCTACCTAAGGGAGTCAAAAAGGGAAGAACATGGGCTCCTTAATTGAAGTCAATGGCAGTATTCCTGTGTAGTTCAGTGAATGACTTGACCATGCAAACTTCATAAGGAAGGGACCATGACTGCCTTGTTCAGCACTGTATCTCCTGAATCAGGAACAATGCCCACTGTAGGTGGTCAATAAACATTTGTTGAATGAAAGAGTGAGGTGAGATGAAGTTAGATGCTCACATCTTCGATTAGGAGATTATTTGACTTTAAAATCTCTGTAAAGGACTTTTAGTTAGCCAAGAACTGTAAGCTGGTCCTCATGAGCATTTCTAGGTGTTCATGAAAAGCTCATCAGAAGCATCCTTAAGTAATTGTTACAGGCAACACCTGTAGACATGGGTGAGCTAGCCCTCTCAGCAATTCTCCTAATTTGCTGTGTGAACTTGGGCAAATGATTTCACTGAGCCTCAGTTTCTTCATTTAAAAAAGAAGATACGAATCTTTGCCCTGTCTGCCTCAGAGAGTTGTGAGGTTCAAATGGCCCAATGGCCGTGGAAGACCTTTGTAAACTATAAAGTGTGTGAGGCTTTGTGTGTGTGTGTGTGTTTGTGTGTGCATACATATATACACCTATGTATGTAGGTATGCATGTATAAAGTAAATCATTAGCAGTCACGTGTTCTCCAAAGAACATAAAGCCTTATTCCTCCCACAGCATTTATATCTTTTTATTACTCCCTTTGGATATATATCCCCAAATTCTATGTCAGTGTAAGGGCAATTAGCTGCCACATCTGTATAATTGTGGACAGATGAAGAAGATAAAGGGGAACAGGTGATCCGCATGTCTCAGGGTTACAAGTGAAGGACAAGGATGACTGAAGCCAAGGTAAATCAAGTAGGTCTAAGTGGCGTAGGAAGCAGAGCTGCCATCACAGATTTGGGTACTGTTTGGACTTGGTAATTGGTGTATACTTACAGGTGTGCCTCACTCTGCATAATGGATGAGTTCTCGTGACTAGATATGTAGACATTCAGTCACTTTAAGGGCAAGAGGTACTCACTAATTCATTCACTCACTCATTCATTCCCATGGAGCACCCCTCCTGTGGTTTGATAAAGCAAGAATTACTGTTTAAAGGGAATGTTTACTCTCTGATCTTTCTAGTCACCAACTTTCATCTACTCAGTGCTGTTCATTGTGTGAAGCCCTGCATGAAGCACAGTGAGGGGCATAGTGATGTATAAGGCATGCTCCCTGTTCTCAGCAGACCATATTAAACTGGGACTAGTTAGGGAAGCCTTGTCAGAAGAGGTGGTATATTCATTTTCAACAAATTACCATATATATAGTGACTTCGAATCACACCCATTTGTTAGCGTGCACTCCTGTAGGGTATAGCTCAAGTGACTTCTCTGCTCAGCGTATCACGAATCTGAAATCAAGGTGTTGGCTGGGCTGAGTTTTCATGTGGATAGTCCGGGAACAATCTGCTTCCAAGCTTATTCAGGTTATTGGCTGAATTCAGTTCATTGAGATTGCAGGACTGAAGTCCCTGTGTCCTTGCTGAATGTCAGCCAGGGATCACAGTCAGCTCCTAGGGCTGCCCACGTTCCTTGCCACGTGGTCTCCTCCATGTTCAAAGCAATAGTCGTGTGTCAAATTCTTCTCAAGCTTCAAATCTCTGACTTCCTCCTCTGCAACCAGCTGAAGAAAGCTCTGCTTTTAAAGGGTCCACCTGATTAAATCAGACCCATGGAGGATAATCTCCCCTTGCCGTATAATGCAACATAAATGTGGGAATGATATCTCACTATAGCCACAGATTCCACTCACACTTAAGGTTCATGGAGGGCATGTACACTGGGGGCAGACATCTTAAGGGCAATTTTAGGAGCTTACTGACCAGAGGTGGATGTCAAGCTAGTCCTTGAGAATGGCAAGCTGTACATGCTACAAAACCATGGTGGAGAGATCTGGAAGGTGCAGTTTTCCTATTCTGAGTCTCCCATACCTGCTTCCTTCATTGTTTTCTGATGATGGCTCTCCCTTCTTTACATTACTGAATACCAAATAAAGTCAGTTGGACCAGTTAGTGTCTATATCAGGTCTTTGGGAGTGGTTTTCTGTATGACAACTTTGAGGAGTGCTTCTCTCCGTAAATGCCTAGAAGGCAGGCACTGCATTTTCTTTTATCACTCCCACTCACAAACTAAGTCAGAACAACAAACTTTCCCCAATCCTCATATTTCTTACGCTTTTCTCTCCCAAACTTGATAGCCGGGCTTGGAAAAGAATCATCTGTGTTCCCCTTCTTCGTCTCCTTGCTTACGAATATCTCCCCCATCCACTGCAATCTAGCCACTGCCCCCCACCATTCCATTTGGTTTGGCCCAACAAAATAGACTGACCTGGATTCAAACACTGGCTCAGTCACTTACCTGATGTGTGACCTTGGGCAAATTACATAAGTCTCAGCCTCAGTTTCCTCTTCTATAAAACGGAATGGTATCCATGCTGCAGTGTCATGGTGAAGTTTAGCGATATTGCATACGAAGCACCAACACATGGATGCTATTACTCTTTCATGATTCTAAGCTTCTTGGTAGCAGAAAGCATATTTTAAAGGTGCACGGGACATTCTGATGCAGCTTTTTGGTGCTGGAACTTTGATAAAATAGGAAGAAAATGCACCCATGTCCAAATGAGTCTAGGAAAACATCCCTATTGAGAATTTCACATCCTTATCTCCCACATTTCCTTGCACAGTGCTTGACGCATAATAGGAACTCTATCAGTGTTTGTTAATGGTAGAAATGAAGAATTAATCTGTTTTCTTCATCTCAATTGTAGTCTTCTTGAGGGCAGATAATTTTTTCTTGTTACTAAGATTCCATGTGTTTTGTTCTCTCAAAAGGAAATATTAATTTTATCATATCATGACATTTTTCAAAAGATAAGCAATATTTGATGATGGATAATTCTTTCATTCATCCAGATTCTTAGACTTAGGTGAACCCTGAGGGAAGGCTGAACTCAAGTATCCCAGTAAGAAAAGATTAGCTCTTTAATGTTTAAGAGTCATCAGGGAAAACGAGATTCCACAACCTTCCTCAGTAACTTGATTCAGAGTTAGATTAGATAGCAGGAAGACAATAGGATTATTAAAATCCCTCATGCTCTACTTGTCTATTTCCAAATGCTAATGGAATCCCCAGGAAGTCAGGCAACTTCCTTTTTCCTTCCTTCCGGTGTGTGTGTGTGTGTGTGTGTGTGTGTGTGTGTGTGTGTGTATGTGTGTGTTTAATGGACTGGAGAATGGAGAAGAGATTGTTTGCCCTGGCTGAAGTAGGGAAGGAAAATGGGCTCCCCCAGAGAATCTGAATCAAAGTTTTCTTATAGCAGAGTGGTTAAGAAATAGAGCTTAGGCTTTCAAAAATATGGACTCTGTTTCAAATTCAAGCTCCACTGTCTGATTTTAGGTAGCAAGTTATTTAAGCCCTCTGAGCTTCAGTTTCCTCATCTGAAACATGGGGATGATAATAGTAACTTCCCCAAGGATGGTCATTAAGATTAAATGAGAGAATTCATGGAAAGCCCTTAGCACATGCTTAGTAGTATAACAATAAATGCTAGCTGTTTATATCACAAGTAGAATTCTCTTTGAACAAGAGTATTTTCATGCCTAACTTGATATTGTGGTCATGATGAAGTTATTCCCATGCCTTGGCAGACAGTCAACATTATACTGCTTTGCTGATGAAAATAAGCACTCCTGTGTGAGCACCACATTCCAAAGACCCCCATCACTTAGCAGGGGGATAAAATTATCGTTCTGTAAAACCAAAGGTAGGTCTGTGTTAGGACCATGTTTGGACAAAAGCTTCACGTTAAATACCATGTTAGTCATAATAAAATGTTATGCTTTTCCCAATGGGTTAGTGATATTTTGGTTGGGTGGATTGGGAAAAGAATTAGAGGGGTTGTTTTGGTTTTGTTTTAAGAGTAAGTACTTCCTTAGAGGACTGAAAGATGCCTGCCCCAAACGGAGTTCCTATTTGGGGGCCTAATCCTGGCAATAAAGTACCTCCTTCCTTTAAGGAAAAGGCAAAATCCAGGGCTAATCAGATGTTTAGCTATCTGAGTTATTTAGAGGGCTTGGAACAGCGGTTTCTGATTCAGTAGGTTTTGGATGCAGCCTGAAAATTTGCATTTCCGAGAAGTTCCCAGGTGATGCTAGTACTGCCGTTCCAGGGAGACCTTGGAGAACCACTGCCTTAGAATAAAGTGAAGGAATAACAGCCCTTTCCACCTGTATAGTGTTGTTTACTTTTGCCAGTCCCGTTCACATCCATTATCACATTGGAACCTCATTGATGTCCCATTTGACAAAAAGTATTGTGGATGTCAGTTGCTCGTGAGAAATAAGAGGTTAAACAGAAATGCACAAACTTTTGATTCTGCAGTATACTGTGATCCATATCCTATAAACTGATATCCTGTCTGTGGGACAGTGATATTTTGTGTGTGGGGGAAGGTCCTGAGGGAAAGAAAACTCTAAAAAGGAGATGGGGAATGTGGGTCACCTATGCTTACTTCTCTCCACTGCATCTATGAGAACATTGCCAGCAGTCTTTTCCCGTTGGGCCCAAATTTGCTCTCAGAACCCTTCTGACCAAGGTGCTCCAGGCAGCCACTACCAGCCAATCAGAGTTGACACAAACTGCTATGTTCCATTCATTCTCCAAAGGGAAATGAAGATGAACTAAATTGAATGGAACTGACTGTGTGAATTACCAACTGCAGCTTAAACTGAAGATATATAGTTACAAGACACAGTGATTCTAGTGACTTTCCTGGTATTTTAGCAGCCTATGAAGTCCTTTAGAGGAAAACAAAGCTATTCTGGTAAACGAACTTCTCCAGCCCAGCAGATTCCAAGAACTGGCCAATATCAAGATATCATTCATTCATTTATTCAACTATTATTTATTGAAGCCCACTCTTGTGCTAAACACTGTGCTAGACACTTTAGGCTACACAGATGGGTCGAACACAGATCCTGCCTGATCTAGGAGAGAAGATAAAAGATGTGCAAAACTATACCTTAGGGCTTCAAGAAGCAAAGATAAGGGGTATGAGATGTCACTTTCAGGTGTGAACTTAGATCTGCCTGTGTTGTACCCATTTCCATGCCTAAGTCACAATGTCTCAGGGAACATTAGTTAACTCCCTAAAACCTCTGCTCTTTGGTAATTGTTTTTCAAGAGAGATTTAGCAATTGGCAGGTGACCATTAGCTCAGTTCCCTGTTTAACATTAGCCAAGATTGAGACTAAATGGGATGGTTCTTTGTTATGACTTTCATGATTTAGCTGCAACCATCTTGGGTTTTGGTGATGAGAAATCATAGGCGTATAACATTCCCACAACTCAAGTCTGAAACAGAATTTGGGTCTGGATGGGAGTCTTCTGCAAGAATGGAGGAAAATGAGACCTAGAAAGGAAAGAGGCTCTGGGGAAAAAATGGGCCATTCATTATTTTTGAAGGCCAAAGATTAAAAATTTCTTGTTAAGTACCTGGAAATGGGTTCCTGCAGTAATACTGTAGCAGCAGGGCCCATAAAACAAATGGTCCAGGCTTCAGAAGTATTGGCAATAGCCACTTATTGGTAAAGTCCAGCTCAAAACCTCTCTCTCACTCTCTCTCTCTTTCACACGCACACACATCACTGTTGTTTAAATATACGTGCTCATATGATTATATCTCTTTTTGTGTTTTATAATAAGGAGAGAGACACTAACATTGCTTCTAGAATCATGTCAAACAGCATGAGGAATCAAGAAGCCATGGAAACAGCATCTCTGGTTATGTGTAACTATAAAAAGCAATTGGATTTTTGAAAAACTAAACAACAATTAAAAAACCAACTAAGGGTTTTCTTATGAACTGTCTCACAACTACAGTAATGATTTGTTCATTTGTACCTCATTCCATATATATATATATATATATATGTATATGTATACACACACATATATATATAAAGAGAGAGAGACTGAGAGGGATATATATTTATATTAATATATATTAGAGTCATCCTGAAATAAGCCTTAGTAGCTTAGCTTTTCCCTTGATTCTGAGGTTTTGTTTTTCTGTAAAGTTTGTGCATTTTTACATGTTAATAATCTCTTACACATGTACAACAAAGCTCTTTCACATTTGCTACCTCGTCTTGTCCTAACACCTTTGTGAGGCAGATAAAGCCACCAAATTTCAGACAAGGAAATTGAAGCTCTGAAATGTAAAATGGCCTGTCCAAAGTCACATAGTCACTAAAAGTTGGAGTCTGGACAATGATCCCTATTCTCAGCCTCTCAAAGCAATGTTCTCCCTACTCTACTACCTGGGAGTGTGTAGTATGTGTATCTGTCCCATTGAATAAGTGGAACTCCCCCACTGGCCATTCAGATCCACTCTGTGGGACCTATGCTTTATTCCTCCCCTGGATGAAAACCAGGGCTAGTTCTGTGACTTTTCTGGTCACTCTTGGATAACGAAAAGTTCTCTCGTCACTTCTGGTCCCAAAATATATCCCATTTTCAGTAAAGAGTCCAGTCCGGTCCCACTTAAGATTAAAATCCCAACAATCTAAATGTCCATCAACAGATGAATGGATAAAGAAAATGTGAGATACACACACACACAAACACACACACACACACACACACACACACAGAGGAATGTTATTCAGCCATGAGAAAGAAGGAAATCCTGTCATTTGCAACAACATGGACGGACCTTGAGGGTAGTATGCTAAGTATATAAATAATAAGTTAGAGAAATATAAGTACTTTATTGTGGCAATCATTTCACAATACGTATGTCTGTCAAATCATCACACTGTACACCTTAAATGTACACAGTGCTATATGTCAAGTATATCTCAATAAAGCTGGAAACAAAATAAATTTTAAAATTAAAAAAAAAGTCAAAATCCCTATCTTCATTTAAAGCAAAACTGTCTCCATTCCCTCAACTAGAGCCTGCAGTGGAAAGGGGGATAGTGGTCATCTTATTCTCAAGTTCCATGCCTTGCACTTCTACTCCCCAC
The DNA here is from genome assembly GCF_005190385.1 of Monodon monoceros. NCBI lineage: Eukaryota > Metazoa > Chordata > Mammalia > Artiodactyla > Monodontidae > Monodon > Monodon monoceros. Next base: position 114,601,401 of record NW_021703779.1, read on the forward strand.
CCTTGCTTAGCTAACTATGGCTTCTGACTTCCTCAGATGTCAAAGCAGAGACAGAGAAGTAAGGGGGCAAGAAAGACCTTATTTAATCAGTGCTGCCATGATAATCCAGCATCAGCGCTCTCTGATGTATTATGTAGTGTTATATTATGATCTTCCCATGTCCCTGCTTTAAAAAAAAATGCTTCTCTACCCACAATCTCAACTCCTTCATTCTCAACAAACCAACTTACTTTCTTCCCTAACGAGTTGCTTGAGACTCTTTAAAGTACATTGGTTTAAGAACGGAGATTCTGAAATCACAGCAGCTTAACTTCAAGTCACAGTTCTATTCCTTACTAGCTGTGTGACTTTAGATAAGGCAGCCAACCTGTTTGAACCTCAATTTTCTCATCTGTAAAATGGGGACAATAATAGTGTTACCTTGCAGGTTTATAGTGAGGATTACAAGAGATAATGTATATAAAACACTTGGCATAAGTCCTGGAGCACAGTAAGTACTCAGTGAATGTTGCCTATTATTGCTTTTACTATTACTCTTGCAACAATCATTCATTGACTACCTACCATGAGCTCCTCATTGTGATAGAACTTAGAGAGATGAAAGGCAAAGACCCAGTTCCTGCACTCAAGGAGTTGACAGTCTACAGCAGAGGTCCTCAAACTTGCACATTAGATTCACCTGAAGGGCTTTTAAAACCGTCAATGCAATTAAATCAGAATTTCTGGGTGTGTGTGACCTGGGCATCAGGATGTTTTCAGGTGATATGACTATGTGGCCAGGGTTCAGAACCACTGATCCAGAGTAGCAGTTGGCAAATGTTTTTTGGAAAGGACCAGAGAGTAAATACTTTTGACTTTGTGGGCCATGTACTCTCTGTTGCAACTACTGAACTCTGTGGCTGAAGCACAAAAGTAGCTATAGACAGTACGTAAATGAATGGGCATGGCTGTGTTCCAATTAAACTTTATCTACAAAACAGAAGCCAGGGGCTTCCCTGGTGGCGCAGTGGTTGAGAGTCCGCCTGCCGATGCAGGGGACGGCGGGTTCGCGTCCCGGTCCGGGAGGATCCCACATGCCGCGGAGCGGCTGGGCCCGTGAGCCATGGCTGCTGAGCCTGCGCGTCCAGAGCCTGTGCTCCGCAACGGGAGAGGCCACAGCAGTGAGAGGCCCGCGTACGGCAAAAAAAACAAAACAAAACAAAAAGCCAGGCCCTAGTTTGCTGATTCCTGGTGTAGACTATTGAAGTAAATCAAAGATGACATTAAACCACGGTGGGTGCAATGATAGGTCAGGCAGCGCATTCTGGAAGCAGGGAAGTCTAAGCTGGATCTTGCAGAGTGTGTAGCAGCTAGCCAGGAGAGGCATGGGGTGGGGGGCACAGATGGAGGATAGATCTTCCAAGGAGAAACAAAATGACAGCAATAACTATTAGGTAAACCTGGAGAATTGGTGGACCTGAAAATAGTTGGTATAGCTTGAGTGTACAGTAGTTGCTAGGGGAGAGGTAGTAGATAAACCTGGAGAGATATGAACAAATATGCAGGAGCCATACCACGATGAACTTTATTTGTTGAGTTAAGGAGTCTAAACTTTATCTTGTAGACCATGGGGAATAGTTGCGTTATGAGAGTCACATTTTTGAATGGGCACTCTGGCAGGTGAGGATGAGGGATGTGGGGATGTGTCACAGCAGACTGGTAGCAGTTAGGGAACAATTATAGTGATCTTGTAAGACATAATGAGTGTGAACAAAGTAATTGCTGTAGTGATGAGAAGTAGAGGAATTCAAAATACATGAAGAACTAGACTTGACAGCAGGAGATGGATTGATTGAATTGAGAGAGGGCAGTTTAAGGAGAGGAGTGCATCAAGAATGGAGCCTAGGGCTTCCCTGGTGGCGCAGTGGTTGGGGGTCCGCCTGCCGATGCAGGGGATGCGGGTTCGTGCCCCGGTCCGGGAAGATCCCACATGCTGCGGAGCGGCTGGGCCCGTGAGCCATGGCCGCTGAGCCTGCGCGTCCGGAGCCTGTGCTCCACAACGGGAGAGGCCACAACAGTGAGAGGCCTGCGTACCGCAAAAAAAAAAAAAAAAAAAAAAGAATGGAGCCTACCTTTCTGGCTTGTGCAGAAAGCCATGAGAGCATTTGATGCTGTTTCCTGAGATAAGGAGCACTGGAAGAGGAGCACTGATGAAAAGATGACAGGAAGACTATGAGTGTGATTTAAAACATGTGGAGTTTGCGATGCCAGTGGGACGTTCATGTGGCTATATCCAATAAACAGTCTTGAGCAGAGGAGTGAGGTTAGGATGGATAATAGAGATGGGCAGTTGATAGCATATAGATGTAATTAATGCAGTGGTTTGGATGAGTTCACACATGGACTGACTCCAGAGATGACTGTGGTCACCACTTCCATTGGGATGGGGAAGAAAGAGGAAGGGCTACATGAGGATTCAGGAAATAATTGCAGGTTTTGAGGGAACTCCTACCCAATGGTCTCTACTGTCTCTGAAATAGGAGATCTATGCCTCCAGATCCACACTCCACCCTTTTCCATCGTACTCTGTAAGCAAGAGGCTGACCTCCATGACACTTCAGGTTGAGTTTGGTCAGTGGAAGTGACTAGCAGGAGACAGAAGGATGCGAGAAGAGTGAGTCCTGGGTATTTGTTCCCCTAGTTCCTCCCTTACTGGGTTGCTTCAGGCCAACTATTTCTCTCTACAAAAGTCCATAGCACCCATCAGTTGCCCTCCCAAGTTCTGGTGACTGCTTGTTTTCCTAGCCCCTGAAAACACAGACATTTAACACTCCACACTGTTGCTAGCCCCAGAGTCTGTGCTCTGTCATATTGGTTTCCTGAAATTCTGCCCCCACCTTTCTAAATGATCCCTTCATTAAATTAATTTTCACTATCCAGTTTGCATATGACATCTGATGCCTGCAAGGACCCAGACTGATAGAGGAGGCAAAGTCATTTAGCGAGAATGAGGGAAATGATGTGAGAAGTAGTTTAAGAAGAAGGAATAAGGTTTGGAGTAACTTTCATGGAGAACGAAAGAAGGGGCTGATAAGAGACATTGACAGGATTGCTGGGCAGTGTTGAGGGAAAGCCCCAGTGGAGGCCGGAAGCTGCTCTTATATAGGAGCAGAGAAGCAGATGGTTGGCTTGATCCATGGGAAGAGTTATTTACCAGCTGCCAAATGAGTTCAGAGTATTGGTAAAGAATAGTTGCAAAGCAAGCTAACTTAGAAACAAGACTGGAGAGAGAAGTCATAAAGCTATCTGGTTACTGATAGACTAGGGAAAATGGATAATATAATGACTACATTTCTCCCTACAAGTACACAATCCAATAGTCATTTGGAAAAGGGTTATTTAAAGAGTTGAAACCTTCACATCTCAGTCACCCTGGCAGGGCCCAGACTAGGATGAGGCAAGAAAAGTGTCTAGGGTCCAAACACAAGATGCACTCACTGTCAGGTGCCAAAGCTGCACTTCCATGACCCTGAGAGTGAGTGCCTCCTTATATTTTGCACCCTTAGTGCTTCCGTTTCTCACCCGAGGAGCCCCTAGCACACAGAATCCTGATCCGGACATAACCGTTAACATTTTGGTACATTTCCTTCCAGTCTGTTCTCCTAATCATTTATCTATTTCACTAAGTTGAGGTCATACTGCTCATGCAGTTTTGTATCCAGCTTCATTTATTTGACGTTATAATGAAATTGAATCTTCTTTAGAACTGCTTTTGTGATGTTTCTGTTCATTTGGTAATGCATGCTCACTGCAGCAAAAGCAGACAATACAGATAAGCAAAAAAGAAAAAAAAAAAAGGATCATCTGTAATCTCACCATCCAGAGACAATGACTGTCGTCACTGTGCTGCATACTGAGATTGATTCATGAATCAAAAAAGTATTTCTGTTGTAGAAATATACTGCCAGCTTGTGGAAGGCTGTGCAGAGAAAGTTTGCAGTTAATCAAGTGTAGGGAAGTTGGGAGAAGGATTTTGGGGAGGAAGAGAAGGCACAGAGCCACAACCTCGAGTGGAAAACAAACACACCCTGCCAAAGGACCCTACATTTTACTCCCAACATCAAAGAGTCTGTTCTCCCACTCAAAGTGAAAAGATTTCATCTGTAGTGAAATTATATAGTAAAAAAAAAAAACACCTGCTGGTTTGAATACTTTGTAATAATGACACACTCTGTAAGCTAGTTTTTCTTTGGGGAGGGTGGGCAACTGTTTTCCTGTAGTCCTCCAAGTGAAAGATACATGATGTCACATTCCCTGGTGAGAGGCAGGATGTCTGGTCACGGCCACGATAAATGTGACTATGATCTTCCTTAGTAATATGTAATCACCATTTATAGAAATATTTTAGATTCTAGCTTTCCATTAGAAAACTTTGGTAAGTCTTGATGGCTCCTCCATTACCTAGAGAATAATTTTTTAAGAACCCTCCTCATTATCTGGCCCTAGGCTAGCTTTTCAGCATTTTCTCTTTCTCCACTACCACCACCACCTTTGCCTCCATTGCTACCACCTCTTCCCTTCCTCCTGTAATTCTAGCTAGTAAGGTTAGTCCCCCGCCCCAAATTTATCCCTATTTTCCAGCTTCCCTCTAAAGCCTCACCTTCCCCCAGCTTTACCTGTTGAACTCCGCCTTCCCCAAAGATCCAACCCAAATGATAATTCTAGTGTGAAGTCTTCCCAGATCCAGCCCATCAGAAGTATTATGAATTGGATTTCTGATACTGCTCAGGTTCTTATTGAAGTAAGGGATATAGTTTTGAGTAGAGTCAATAAGTATTTTCTTGTTAGGATATTTGATGTTAAGGCACAGAGATAAATAGGAAATTCTAATCAATAAGATGCAGTCTATAGATATTCTGATAAATGGCGACGTTTATATATGCAACCTAAGCAGGGTGTCACTTTGAAGGGTTGATAGGTGCTGAGGAAGCAAAAATCATATGTCTCATGAAGGTGGATGGTATAGGACCAGTTAAATAAAAGATGAGAATTGGGACCCACATGTGGGGATGTGGGTGGAGAGAGGAAGACTAAGAGATAAGAGAGAGAGAGGTAATATCCTCTCCCTTCACTAATGGTAGGTATAGTAGGAAACACCTGGAGTTTGGAGGGGAGGAATCTGAGAGCCAGGCCAGACCTTGCACTAAACATTTCATAAACACTGTCTTCTCTAGTCTCAAAAGCACACTTTGATGGAATTGGCCAACCTAGATGTGAGTCATGGGTCTATCACTCACTAGCTTTGTTCATTTGGGCAAATAACTTCATGTACTCCAAGTCTCACATTTCTCATCTGTAAAATAGGACAAACAATGATGGCTTTCTAAAGGGTTCGTGCAACAATCAAATGAGATAATGTATGTAAAGGAGCTCTGTATACTGTATATGCATCACCACAAAAATGCCTGACAAGGTACAAGTAAAAGAAAACATTTTTTATCATTACTTTATTCATTCTGTCAATAAATTTTGCCCTGTTTGCCAAGAATCAAGGATATAGAAGCTTTCTTCACCAAGTACAGTCTATGAATGCTAGGACCTAGCTGGGACTTGTCATTACAGGGGACCTGGGTGTTTGGGGCATTTTTTCTGGGTTACAGTTCATAACTTGGAAACCTACCTATGGGAATCTGCTTCCTTGAGGGGCTGAAGGGACCAAAAAATCAGAAGAGAGTGCAGTTGTCCCAGCAACCAGGGCCAGAGCTTACCCGGTTGAGTCTTCAAAGAGCAGGACGAAATGGTCCAAAATCTGACTTGTCTCGCACCCACTGGATGAGTCTGGATACCAGACATGTATTGCATGGACATGTTGGTCTGCTTGTCATGTGACATGCACCCTGATCAGTCTCACACCTACAGTAATGCATCTGTACACCCAAGACTGATGCAGTTGTTCTTGAGGATGGACTTGGATGTGAGAAAGGTAACAGGCTCAGGGCTATTTTTCCCCAAGGAAGTTCCTTGCAAAAGGAGGCCCCTAATCCTCAGCAGTGTCAGTGAAAGTAAAAGTAAACACAGGTTGATAAAAGCCTAAACCTGGAATTTGCTCACAGACTGAGTGAGTGGGAAATTTATTCTGGTGCTAGATTTGGACCTCTGCTTTCAGGTGGAAGGGACATCCTGGCTCCAATTCCATGCTTTCTCTCTCTCTCTCTCTGTTTCTCTCTGCCTCTCTGTCTCTCCCCCCCCGCCTTCTCTCTTTCCTCTCTCTTCTCTCTCTAAAACAGCTTTATTGGCATTCAATAAAGGGAACATATTCAATATTGTACACTTTGATAACTATTGATGTATATATACACTCAGGAAAACATCATTACAATTAAGATAATGAACACATTAGCACCCCCAAAATTTCCTTCCCTTTCCTTCAGTACGTGGCCTTTTTGTTTTGTTTATGGTTTCCTTTGCTGTGCAAAAGCTTTTTAGTTTGATGTAGACCCACTTGTTTATTTTTGCTTTTGTTTCCTTTGCCTGAAGAGACATATCCAAACAAATATTGCTAAGACCGATGTCAAAGAGAATACTGCCTATGTTTTCTTCTAGGAGTTTTATGGTTTCACATCTTACATATAATTATTTAATCCATTTTATTTTGGTATGTGTTGTGAGAAAGTAGTCCAGCTTGATTCTTTTGCAGTTGTCTAGTTTTTCCAACACCATTTATTGAAGAAGCTGTCTTTTCTCCCTTGTATATTCTTGACTCCTTTGTCATAGATTAATTGACCTTGCAAGTGTGGGTTCATTTCTAGGCTCTCTATTATGTTCCATTGATATATGTGTCTGTTCTTGTGCCAGTAACATACTGTTTTGATTATTGTATCTTTGTAGTATAGTTTGAAATCAGGGCACATCACACCCCCAACTTTGTTCCTGCTTCTCAACATTGTTTTAGATATTTGAGGGTTTTTTGTGTTTCCAATCAAATTTTTGAATTATGTACTCTAGTTCTGTGAAAAATGCCATTGGTATTTTGATAGAGGTTGGATTATATCTGTAGATTGCCTTGGGTAATATGGTCATTTTAACAATATTAATTCTTCCAGTCCATGAACATGGTTTATCTGTTCACCTGTTTATGTCATCTTCAATTTCCTTTATCAATGGCTTATAGTTTTCCAAGTGCAAGTCTTTTACCTCCTTGGTTAGATTTATCCCTAGGTATTTTATTCTTTTTGATGCAATTGTAAATGGGATTGTTTTCTTAATTTCTCTTTCTGATAGTCTGCTATTAGTGTATAGAAATGCAACATTTCTGTATATTAATTTTTAATATATTTTTATTGAAGTATAGCTGATTTGCAAAGTTGCTTTCTGACTTACTTCACTCTGTATGGCAGACTCTAGGTCCATTCACCTCAGTACAGATAACTCAATTTCTTAATATTCCATTGTATATATGTGCCACATCTTCTTTATCCATTCATCTGTCGATGGACACTTAGGTTGCTTCCACGTCCTGGCTATTGTAAATAGAGCTGTAATGAACATTGTGGTACATGACTCTTTTTGAATTATGGTTTTCTCAGGGTATATGTCCAGTAGTGGGATTGCTGGGTCACATGGTAGTTCTATTTTTAGTTTTTTTAAGGAACCTCCATATTGTTTTCCATAGTGGTTATATCAATTTACATTCCCACCAACAGTGTAGGAGGGTTCCCTTTTCACCACACCCTTTCCAGCATTTATTGTTTCTAGCTTTTTTGGTAATGGCCATTCTGACTGGCGTGAGGTGATACCTCATTGTAGTTTTCATTTGCATTTCTCTAATAATTAGTGATGTTGAGCAGCTTTTCATGTGCCTCTTGGCCGTCTATATGTCTTCCTTGGTGAAATGTCTATTTAGGTCTTCCACCCATCTTTTAACTGGATTGTTTGTTTTTTTGATATTGAGCTCCATGGGCTGTTTATATATTTTGGAGATAAATCCTTTGTCTGTTGTTTCATTTGCAAATATTTTCTCCCATTCTGAGGGTTGTCTTTTTGTCTTGTTTATGGCTTCCTTTGCTGTGCAAAAGCGTTTAAGTTTAATTAAGTCCGATTTGTATATTTTTGTTTTTATTTCTGTTACTCTAGGAGGTGGGTCAAAAAAGATCTTGCTGTGGTTTATGTTAAAGAGTGTTTTTCCTATGTTTTCCTCTAAGAGTTTCATAGTGTCTGGTCTTACATTTAAGTCTTTAAACCATTTGGAGTTTATTTTTGTGTATGGTGTTAGGAAGTGTTCCAATTTCATTCTTTTATATGTAGCTGTCCAGTTTTCCCAGCACCACTTATTGAAGAGGCTGTCTTTTCTGCATTGTATGTTCTTGCCTCCTTTGTCATAAATTAGGTGCCCATATGTGTGTGGGTTTATCTCTGGGCATTCTATCCTGTACCATTGATCTCTATTTCTGTTTTTGTGCCAGTACCATACTGTCTTGATTACTGTAGCTTTGTGGTATAGTTTGAAGTCGGGGAGCCTGACTCCTCCAACTCCGTTTTTCTTTCTCAAGATTGCTTTAGCTATTTGGGGTCTTTTGTGTTTCCATAAGAATTGTAAGATTTTTTGTTCTAATTCTGTGAAGAATGCCATTGGTAGTTTGATAGGGATTGCATTGAATCTGTAGAGTGCTTTGGATAGTATAGTCATTTTCACAATGTTGATTCTTCCAATCCAAGAACATGGTATATTTCTCCATCTGTTTATGTCATCTTTGATTTCTTTCATCAATGTGTTATAGTTTTCTGAGTACAAGTCTTTTGCCTCCTTAGGTGCGTTTATTCCTAGGTATTTGATTCTTTTTGTTGCAATAGTAAATGGGAGTGTTTCCTTAATTTCTCTTTCTGATTTTTCATTGTTGGTGTACAGGAATACCAGAGATTTCTGTGCATTAATTTTGTATCCTGCAACCTTACCAAATTTATTGATTAGTTCTAGTAGTTTTCTGGTGGCATCTTTAGGATTTTCTCTGTATAGTATCATGTTATTGGCAAACAGTGACAGTTTTACTTCTTCTTTTCCAATTTGTATTCCTTTTATTTCTTTTGCTTCTCTGATTGCTGTGGCTAGGACTTCCAAAACTATGTTGAATAAGAGTGGCGAGAGTGGACATCCTTGTCTTGTTCCTGATCTTAGTGGAAATGGTTTCAGTTTTTCACCATTGAGTATGATGCTTGCTGTGGGTTTGTCATATATGGCCTTTGTTATGTTGAGGTAGGTTCCCTCTATGCCCATTTTCTGGAGAGTTTTTATCATAAATGGGTGTTGAATTTTGTCAAAAGCTTTTTCTGTATCTATTGAGATGATCATATGGTTTTTATTCCTTCATTTGTTAATGTGGTGTATCACATTGATTGATTTGTGTATATTGAAGAATCCTTGCATCCCTGGGATAAATCCCACTTGATCATGGTGTATGATCCTTTTAACGTGCTGTTGGATTCTGTTTGCCAGTATTTTGTTCAGGATTTTTACATGGATGTTCATCAGTGATATTGATCTATAAGTTTCTTTTTTTGTGATATCTTTTTCTGGTTTTGGTATCAGGGTGATGGTGGCTTTGTAGAATGAATTTGGGAGTGTTTCTCCCTCTGCACTTTTTTGGAAGAGTTTGAGAAGGATTGGTGTTAGCTCTTCTCTAAATGTTTGGTAGAATTCACCTGTGAAGCCATCTGGTCATGGACTTTTGTTTGTTGGAAGGTTTTTAATTATGGTTTCAATTTCATTACTTGTGATAGGTCTGTTTATATTTTCTAATTCTTCCTGGTTCAGTCTTGGAAAATTGTACCTTTCCAAGAATTTGTCCATTTCTTCGTGGTTGTCCATTTTATTGGCATATAGTTGTTTGTAGTACTCTCTTATAATCCTTTGTATTTCTGCAGTGTCAGTTGTGATTTCTCCTTTTTCATTTAAAATTTTATTGATTTGTGTCCTCCCCCTTTTTTTCTTGATGAGTCTGGCTAAGGGTTTATCAATTTTCTTTATCTTCTCAAAGAACCAGCTTTTAGTTTTATTGATCTTTGCTATTGTTTTCCTCGTTTCTATTTCATTTATTTCTGCTCTGATCTTTATGATTTCTTTCCTTCTACTGACTTTGGGTTTTCTTTGTTCTTCTTTCTCTAGTTGTTTTAAGTGTAGGGTTAGATTGTTTATTTGAGGTTTTTCTTGTTTCTTGAGGTGAGATTGAATTGCTGTAAACTTCCCTCTTAGAACTGCTTTTGCTGCGTCCCATAGGTTTTGGGTCATCGTGTTTTCATTGTCATATTTTTCTATGTATTTTTTAGTTTCTTCTTTGATTTCTTCAGTGATCTCTTGGTTATTTAGTAGTGTACTGCTTAGCCTCCATTTATTTGTGTTTTTTACAGTTTTCTTCTTGTAATTGATTTCCAGTCTCATAGCACTGTGGTCAGAAAAGATGCTTGATACAATTCCAATTTTCTTAAATTTTCCGAGGCTTGATTTGTGCCCCAAGGTGTGATCTATCCTGGAGAATGTTCTGTGTGCACTTGAGAAGAAAGTGTATTCTGCCACTTTTGGGTGGAATGTTCTATAAATATCAATTAGATCTCTCTTGTCTATTGTGTCATTTAAAGCTTGAGTTCCTTATTTATTTCCTGTTTGGATGATCTGTCCATTGGTGTAAGTGGGGTGATAAAGTCCCCTACTATTATTGTTTCACTGTTGATTTCTTCTTTCATGGTTGTTAGCATTTGCCTTATGTATTGAGGTGCTCCTATGTTGTGTGCATAAACATTTATAATTGTTATATCTTCTTCTTGGATTGATCCTTTGATCATTATGTAGTGTCCCGCATTATCTCTTGTAACAGTCTTTATTTTAATGTCTATTTTATCTGATACAAGTATTGCTACTCCAGCTTTCTTTTGATTTCCATTTGCATGGAATATCTTTTTCCATCCCTTCACTTTCAGTCTGTATGTGTCCCTAGGTCTGAATTGGGTCTCTTGTAGAGAGCATATATATGGGTCTTGTTTTTGTATCCATTCAGCCAGTCTGTGTCTTTTGGTTGGCTCATTTAATCCATTTACATTCAAGGTTATTATCGATATGTATGTTCCTACTACCATTTTCTTAATAGTTTTGGGTTTGTTATTGTAGGTCTTTTTCTTCTCTTGTATTTCCTGCCTAGAGAAGTTCCTTTAGCATTGGTTGTAAAGCTGGTTTGGTGGTGGTGAATTATCTTAGCTTTTGCTTGTCTGAAAAGCTTTTGACTTCTCCATTGGATCTGAATGAGATCCTTGCTGGGTACAGTAGTCTTGGTTGTAGGTTTTTCTCTTTCATCACTTTAAGTATATCCTGCCACTCTCTTCTGGCCTGCAGAGTTTCCACTGAAAAACCAGCTGATAACCTTTTGGGGATTCCTTTGTATGTTATTTTTTGTTTTTCCCTTGCTGCTTGTAATATTTTTTCTTTGAATTTAATTTTTGTTATTTTGATTAATATGTGTCTTGGTGTGTTTTTCCTAGGGTTTATCCTATATGGGACTATCTGTGCTTCCTGGACTTGGGTGACTATTTCCTTTCCCATGTTAGGGAAGTTTTCAACTATAACTTCTTGAAATATTTTCTCAGACCCTTTCTTTTTCTTTTCTTCTTTTGGGATCCCTATAATTCGAATGTTGTTGCGTTTAGTGTTGTCCCAGATGTCTCTGAGATTGTCCTCAATTCTTTTCATTCTTTTTTCTTTATTCTGCTCCTTGGCAGTTATTTCCACCATTGTGACTTCTAGCTCACTTATTTGTTCTTCTGCCTCAGTTATTCTGTTATTGATTCCTTCTAGTGTATTTTTCATTTCAGTTATTGTGTTGTTCATCTCTGTTTGTTTGTTCTTTAGTTATTCTAGATCTTTGTTAAACATTTCTTGTATTTTCTCAATTCGTGCTTCCATTCTATTTCCGAGATTCTGGATCATCTTTACTATCATTACTCTGAATTCTTTTTCAGGTAGATTGCCTATTTCCTCTTCATTTATTTAGTCTTGTAGATTTTTACCTTGCTCCTTCATCTGTGACGTATTTTTTTGCCATCTCATTTTCTTTTATGAGTTTGTGCTCCTGTTTTACTGGTTGTTTGGCCTGAGGCTTCCAACACTGGAGTTTGTAGGCTATTGGGTAGATCTGGGTCTTGGTGCTGAGATGAGGACCTCTGTGAGACCTCTCTGTGAGACCTCACTCCTATGAATATTCCCTGGGGTCTGAGGTTCTCTGTTAGTCCAGTGGTTCGGACTTAGAGCTCCCACTGCAGGAGCTTCCGCCCAACCCCAGGCTCGCAAACCAAGATCCTGCAAGCCTCGTGGGGTGGCAAAAAAAAAAAAGAGAACAATAACAAAGTAAAAAAAAGTAGACTAGGAAACTAACTAACAGATATGTTAGAAAGAATGTAAAAATAAAAATGTAGATGAATCAACGGCCAGAAGTTACTTTAGTACCACAGTGTTAAAAACGAGGAGGAGGGAAAAGAAAAAAAAGGTGGGGAGAGGCCTTGGCTGTGGAGGGCAGGGCCTAAGCAAGGGAGAGGTTTGGGTGGTGGGTGGGGCCGATGCTCAGGACCCACAGGGCTGGAAAAGGCCCTGGGGACTGTGGGGGGGTGGGGCTTAGGCTCAAGGAACAGAAGGGGCCCAGGCGTGCCCCCCACCCCTGGTCTCAGAGGGCATGGGACTTCATCTGTGAGCCCAGCAGGCTTCCTGGGCTCGAGGGGGTGGGGCAAATGCCCTCGTCTCCTGTCCTGCTCCTCCATTCTGGGGTCTGGGAGGGCCCCTCCCACCTGCCTCTCCTGATCTCCCTGTTCTTCCTCCTATGTCCCCCAGACCAATGCGGCTGGCTGGGGGGACTTGGAGAGCAGGGGACCGGCCTGGGAGCTCAGCAGGTTCCCTGTGCCCAAGTGGGTGGGGCAAACGCCCTCTGCTCCTCTCCTGCTCCTCCTTCAGGGCCCCTCCTGCCTGCCTCTCCTGATCTCCCCGGCCTCCCTCCTATGCCCCCAGGACCCACGTGGCCTGGAGGGGGCTTTGGATTGCAGGGGACAGGCCTGGGAGCTCAGCAGGCTCCCTGGGCCCCAGTGGGTAGGGCAATTGCCCTCCGCTCCTTTCCCACTCCTCCTGGGTGGCTCCTCTCGCCTGCCACTCCTGATCTCCCTGGCCTCCCTCCTATGCCCCCAGGACCCACGCAGCCTGGATGGGGCTTTGGAGTCGGGGGAACTGGCTGGGGAGCTCAGCAGGCTCCCCAGCCTGAGCCCTCTGCTCCTCTCTCGCTCTTCCTGGAGAGTCCATCCCACCTGCCTCTCCTGATCTCCCTGGCCTCAGGGACACTGATCCTGTCTGGCCTCCACTTCTCCTCCCCCCTCAGTCCCCCTATGTCCTACCAGTTCACTCTGGGGTTCCTCCTGTCTCCTTGGGCATTAGAGTCCCCCACCAGCAGTGGCAGGCACCCTAGTTGTGGGGAGACGCTAACTCAGCATCTTCCCACATGGCCATCTTAACTCTGCCTCCCGGGATTGTTTCTTAATTTCTCTTTCTGATAGTTCACTGTTAGTGTATAGAAATGCAGCATTTCTGTATGTTAATTTTGTATCCTGAAACATTACTGAATTCACTTATTAGTTCTAATAGTTTTTTGGTGGCATCTTTAGGATTTTCGATGTATAGTATCATGATATTTGCAAACAGTGACACTTTTACTTCTTCCTTTCCAATCTGGATTCCTTTATTTATTTTTCTTGTCTGATTGCTGTGGCTAAGACTGCCAATAGTATGGGTGCTGGCCTGCTGGTATGCAGGGCTAGGTCCTGGGGTGAATGGCTGCAGGGTCCATGAGGTCCCAGGACTGATGCCAGACTGCCAGTGGACAGCACTGGGTCCCAGGATGGCTGGCTGTGGGGCCTGGGGTGGGGGGTCATGGGACTGGTGCTGACCTGTTGGTGGGTGGTAAGCCCTGGGTGCTAATAGGCTAGAGGGAGGGCTCCAAGATGGCACTTATTAGCACCAGTGTCCTCATGGTAGAATAAGCTCCCCAAAATGGCTGCCTCCAGCGTCTGTGTCCCCAGTGGGAGTCCCAGTTGCCTCCTACCTCTCCAGGAGGCTCTCCAAGATCAGCAAGTGGGTCTGACCCAAGCTTCTTTCAAATTACTGCCTCTGTGCTGGATATGGAGCATGTGAAATTTTGTGCACACAATTTACAGTCCTCTAGCTCTTCTGTATGCAAGCCCTTTTGGCCTTCAAAGCCAGACATTCTGGGGGCTTGTTTTCCGGGTGCAGGACCCCTAGACTGAGGAGCCCAATGTGGGCCTTGAACCCCTCACTCCTTGGAGAAAACCTCTGCAGTTGTGATTATCCTCCCATTTGTGGGTTGCCTGCCTGGGGTGTGGGTCTTGACCACACTGCATCTCCACTCCTCCTACCCATCTCATTGTAGTTCCTTCTTTATATCTTTAGTTGTGGGGAATCTTTTCTGCAAATCTTCAGCTCATTCTCATAGATAATTGCTCTGTAAACAGCTGTAATTTTTGTCTGTCCACAAGAAGAGGTAGGCTCAAGGTCTTCCTACTCCACCATTTTGGCCATATTCTGAACAGTTGCTTTCTTTTATCTTGGGTAAATACCTAGGAATAAAAAGGTTGGCCCATATGATAGGTATGTGTTTAGATTTTTAAGAAACTGCCAAGTAGTTTTACAAAGTGATTGTGTCATTTTACATTCTTACCAGCAATATAAGAGGGTCCCAGTTCTTCTTCCTGGCCAACACTTGGAATGGTTAGTCTTTTAAAGTTTTGCCATTCTAATAGGTATATAATTGTATTTTTATTGTGCTTTTAATTTGTATTTCTGTAATGATTAATGATTTTGAGCACCTTCTCATGTACTTATTTCCCATGTGTATATCTTCTCTGGTGAAATGTCTTTTCAAATATTTTGTCCATTTTTAATGGATTATCTTTTCTTATTGTGTTTTGATAGTTATTTATTCTGGATACAAGTCCTTTATCCAATATGTGATTTGCAAATATTTACTCCCTGACTGTAGCTGCCTTTTAATTTTCATGTTAGTGTCTTTTGAAGAGCAGTAGTGTTTACTTTTGACGCAGTTCAGTTTATCAGTTATTTTCTCTGATAGATCATTCTTTTGGTGCCATGTCTAAGAAATCTTTGCTTAACCAAAAGTCACAAAGATTTTTCTCCTACATTTTCATCTATAAGTTTTATAGTTTTAGGTTTCACTCAGGTCTGTGATCCACTTTGAGTTAATTTTTTTTAATTAATTAATTAATTAATTAATTTTTGGCTGTGTTGGGTCTTTGTTTCTGTGAGAGGGCTTTCTCTAGTTGCGGCAAGCAGGGGCCACTCTTCATCACAGTGCGCGGGCCTCTCACTATCGCGGCCTCTCTTGTTGTGGAGCACAGGCTCCAGACGAGCAGGCTCAGTAGTTGTGGCTCACAGGCCCAGTTGCTCCACGGCATGTGGGATCTTCCCAGACCAGGGCTCGAACCCGTGTCCCCTGCATTGGCAGGCAGATTCTCAACCACTGCACCACCAGGGAAGACCGAGTTAATTTTTTATATGGTACAATTTTTTTATATCGATTGACGTTTTATTTATTTATTTATTTATTTGCATGTAGAATTGTTCCAGAACCATTTGTTGAAAGGATTATCCTTTCTACATGAATTTCATTTGCACCTTTGTCAAAAATCAGTTGTCCCTATTTAGATGGGCCTATTTCTGGAGTCTCTATTCTGTTGATTTGTCTATTTTGATGCCAATACCACACGGACTTGATTACTGACATTTTATAGTAAGTCTTGAAATTCCCCAACTTTGTTATTTTTCAAAAGTGTTTTGTGTTGCTATTCTATGTTTTTTTGTACTCCCATATGACATGTGAAATCTGGTTGTTGGGTTCAACAAAAGCCTACTGGGATTTTGATTGGGAGTGTATTGAATCTATAGATCATTTTGGGAGAATTTACATTTTAACAATATTATGTCTTTCAACTGATGAACAAGATAAATATCTCCATTTATTGAGATTTTGTTTAATTTCTCTCAGCAATATTTTGTAGTTTTTAGTATGCAGGTCTTGCACTTCTTTTCTAAAATGTGTTCCTAAGTATTTTATTATTTTTGATGCTATTGAAAACTCAATTATTTTCTTAATTTTAGTTTTGGATTGTTCATTTGTTCAAATTGAAATTGTTCAATTTGGAACAATTCTACATGCAAATAAATAAATAAATAAAACGTCAATTGATATAAAACAAAGTGTACCATATAAAAAATTAACTCAGGGCTTCCCTGGTGGTGCAGTGGTTGAGAGTCCGCCTGCCGATGCAGGGGACACAGGTTTGTGCCCCGGTCTGGGAGGATCCTGTATGCCGCGGAGAGGCTGGGCCCGTGAGCCATGGCTGCTGGGCCTGCGCGTCCAGAGCCTGTGCTCCGCAATGGGAGAGGCCACAACAGTGAGAGGCCCGCGTACCGCAAAAACAAAAAAAAATTAACTCAAAGTGGATCACAGACCTGAGTAAAACCTAAAACTATAAAACTTATAGATGAAAATGTAGGAGAAGAATCTTTGTGACTTTTGGTTAAGCAAAGATTTCTTAGACATGGCACCAAAAGAATGATCTATCAAAGAAAATGTGTTCCTAAGTATTTTATTATTTTTGATGCTATTGAAAACTCAATTATTTTCTTAATTTCAGTTTTGGATTGTTCATTGTAAATGCAATTGATTTTTGTATATTGACCTTATATCCTGAAACCTTGTTGAACTTGTTTATTAGTTCTCATAGTTTCTAATGGATTCTTTAGGAGTTTCTATACATAAAACAATGTCATCGGGCTTCACTGGTGGCGCAGTGGTTGGGAGTCCGCCTGCTGAGGCAGGGGACGCAGGTTCATGCTCTGGTCCGGGAGGATCCCACGTGCCGCGGAGCGGCTGGGCCGCTGAGCCATGGCTGCTGAGCCTGCGCTTCTGGAGCCTGTGCTCCGCAATCGGAGAGGCCACGGCAGTGAGAGGCCCGCGTACCACAAAAAACAAACAAACAAACAAACAAAAACCAATGTCATCTATGAATAGAGATAGTTCTACTTCTTCCTTTCCAATCTAGATGCGCCCCCCCCCGCCTTTTTGTTACCTTATTGCACTGGCTAGAACCTCCAGTATAATGTTGAATAGAACTGATGAAAGAGATATCCATGTATTTTTCCTGAACTTTGGGGAAAGCATACAGGCTTTCATCATTAAGTATGGGGGGTTAGCTGTGGGGTTTTTGTAGATAGCCTTTATCAGGTTGAGGAAGTTGCCTTCTAGTTCTAGTTCTAGTTTGCTAGGACTTTGACCCATGGATTATTTAGAAGTATGTTATTTAATTTCCAAATATTTGAGAGTTTTCCAAATATCTTTCTGTTATTGATTTCTAATTTAATTCCTTTGTGCTCAGAGGACATATTTTGTATAAATGTTTCATGTACTCTTGAAAAGAATGTGGATTCTTCTGCCATTGGGTAGTGTGTTCTGTAAATGCCAGTTAAATCATGTTGGTTGATGGGGTTGTTGAATTCTTCTATATCACTGTTGATTTTCTGTCTAGTTGTTCTACCAGTTGTTGAAAAAGAGGTATCAAAATCTCCAAATATTGTGGATTAATTTATTTCCCCCTGCAGTTCTGATTTTGCTTTGTGTATTTTGAAGCTCTGTTATTAGCTGCATAAGTTTTTAAGATTGATAATGTTCTTGGTGAGTTGACCACTTTATTACTTAGAAATAAATTATAGTTCTGGTAAGAGCTCTCTTCCTGACATGCGTTTGGCTACCTTCTCCCTATATGCTCACATGGGCTTTCCTCTGTGTGTATGTATGGAGAGAGAGAGAGAGAGAGAGAGAGAGAGAGAGAGAGAGAGAGAGAGGGAGAGATCGGTCTTTGTTTCCTCTTCTTGTTAGGACATCAGTCCTATCGGATTAATGCCCCAGCCTTATAACCTGATTTAACCTTAATTACTTCCCTAAAGGCCCTGTCTCCAAATAAAATTACATTGGGGGTTAGAGCTTCAACATATGAATTTTGTAGGGGCACAAACATTCAGTCCATAAAAGGGCGACTTTTAAAAATACTGCTAAAAATATTGTGAAACTGTTGGGCAAAGAATTATGTTCATGATGGATAATGACAACTATAATCATTGTTAACATGGATCATTGTTATGTAGAAATCTTTTCTAGCTAGGGAGGGGTGTGATAACTAAAAATAATATGTGTAGAAATTTAGGAAGTACTTTACTATAACTATCATCTTTCAGACATGAACCCATGTTCCAGCTAGTGGAACATACTGCCCCCAGTGCACTATGAAGGAATGGTTTATGTTGGGGTGGGTGTGGTAAATAGTAAATAGTAAACGTAGTAAATAGTAAACGTAGTAGAATCCACTGGTTACCTTCCTTACTCATATTTTGTGTTTTTGAGATAAAAGAATTGTTCTTTATCAGTAATGTATCACTGATGTGTTTATGACTGCAGAAGTCGTCTGAATTGTTTTGGAAAGAAAGTTTTTTCACTGGTATGACTAATACGGCAGGAATCAATTCATTGGAAATGGACATTATCTGATGATTGTCCTCTTTAACATATTAAATAGCTTTTACTTCACATTGAGATATCCTGGACTCTGACTTGAGCTATTCTATAATATCAGCTTCGTTGAGAATTAGCAGTTAATTGTGAGACACTTGAGGCTAATACCACATTGTGATTAGCTGATGAATTATTGGGGAAAGGAGACCGATGTGCATAAACTTCATACATACTGCCCTCATCCTTTCATTAATCTTAGCCACCTCACTTTTCCTCTAGCACTTTAAGAATGCTGGTTCCCTGACTTTATCACAGAATCTGTCCTTGGCCTCACTAAGGTGCCCAAAATGCCCGCTCTGGCTACTTCTGGGATTATACAGAGTCAACTGAAGCCACTTCCTCTTGAGGACCCTGAGCCAGTGACTTCAAAGTCATTCCCATTTGTTCTGCTCATTAAGTTGCTTCTTGTCCTAAGAGCGCACTGAATCCAGTTCTCTCTCCCACCCTAGGCCTCAGTGCCAAAGCTGACAAGATGTCACACAACTGAGGACTGGGAATTCAACTCCAGGCCCCAAGCCAGGTTGGTGCTTCCTGGATGAGTGTTTACAGGGACACTATGAGGCCTGGAGAAGGGGAAAGCCTGAAATAAGAGAAGAGTGGGAAGACAAGGCAGCTACTGCTGCTTAAAGGAGGGAGACAAGATTAGAAGCATGCTCAGTAGATAAAGAATGGCCACAGGGATTTGGTTATTTACTGCTGTCATCATCTCTGGCAGCCTTCCTAAGACAATGGCAGATCCTATAAAGACTGTTGGAGGGACAGGTGAAATCTAATGGCAAGGGCTTCAATCTTGAGGGCTCTGGTCTTGTCTCTGCCTTTGATTTACTGAAATACCTTTGACTTTTCCTTCCTGCCCACCACACCCACCCCAACATAAACCATTCCTTCATAGTGCACTGGGGGCAGTATGTTCCGCTAGCTGGAACATGGGTTTCTGGGATCTGGAATCCCATCATCTACTGTGCATTTGGCCTCCACTCAAAGTAAGTACACTTAGAGGTCATAGAGCTTTGGGAACTAAGGGGTTTCTATTAGTACAGTATATATATGAAAATTTACATGTGTGTTGGTGCTCTTAAAGTTGAATGAGATATTCTTCATCATAATTTTGATTGTTTATTGTTTGGGGTTTGGTTTTGTTTAAATTGAATGAGGCAACTGGGAAATTTCCAGACTTTGAATTTCTTGCGCATGTCTTCATTATATGCAGGTTGGCTTATGTTTCATGGTTAATGAATCAGGAAAATTGGAATACTGCTTCCAGATCAAGAAAGCAAGTAGAAAATAGAAGTGTCCTTGGAGACATTCAGCCGCAAGGAGAAGAAAACTAGCATCATTTTCAGCACTTATTATGTGCCTGGCAATCGACACACATTATCTCTTTTAGTCCTCTCACCAACTCTGGGAGGTAGAGGTGGATATTTCCCCCATTGTAAGGTGAGGAAACCGAAGCATGAGAGAGTTAAATAATATGCCCCAAATCACGCAGCTAGTGAGTGTCCAAGCGGGGACTAAGAGGTCTAGGAGAGTCTAAAACTATTACACCATGCAGCCTCCAAGAAACATGCTTTCTCTTTTACACACCTGTTACATTCTTATGTGAACAATCTTGCTGCTCGAAGAAGCCATTTTGAAGTTTGAGCCCTATTCACACCTCTGATGTGACTGAGCTGAAGCCATCACAAGCTTGGAGCATCTGGCGAAATCTGCCAGGTCTGGGCCAATGGAGAACTTCTCAGAGGCCCAGGCCATGTGAAAGGGGCTGGGTTAGCAATTCTGAATGCCAAGGAGTGACTGGACCTGATAGGGAGAGTGGAAAAGAAGCCAAGCAGAGGAGCTGAGAGAGCAGGGCTTCAGACCCCAGGCTAACCAGGCCAGGCAAGAGATTCTGCAGGGTGAATGGCGGCCAAGATACAGAGGATCCAAGGATAGAAGTAGGCAGATGGGTGGGGTAGATACCACCCTCTACAGAGCTCCCTGGTGCTGAAATGCAGGGTGTGGGGTGACAGAGAGAGTGAAACCGAGGTGGAGAAAAGGAGAAAGAGACAGAGAGATACATAGGCAGAGAGGAACAGAATGTATCCAGGTAGCACTTTGGCGGCCCAAGCAGGTCAGTGCGAATGTCACAGAGCACTTCAACAGTCCCAGAAATGCCATAATCCTCACTCTGAGGACAACTTCTCCATGCAGACACATCCATTAGAGAGTTCCCAGATCTTGAGAAGACTCTTCTGACTTTCCTTCTGCCATCCCTAACCGGAAAGCCTGAACAACAATGAGCTTCCAAATTACAGATGCTTAGATAAAACATGAAATTTTGTCTCACCACAAAAATGTCCTAGCTGAGCTCACTTGTGTTTACCCGACTACCTAGTTTTGCCACCTTCCAAAATATCATCACACAACCCCTGGTGGGGAAGCATCTGCATGTATGGGATGGGGAGGAGGGTGGGAGACAAGAAGAAGGCAGAGAGATGCACATTTTATAGTTGAACCTCTCCCTCCTTTAATGATTTCCCTGCATTGTCTGCACAAAGCCCTTGCAGCCATTGTAGAGCAGAAGAACATGCAATTTACATGTTCACGTGTTTTTCTTCTCTGCTTCTCAGCAAGTCAGCAGGTATTCCTAGAGATGGCACTAGGAGGAGAAAGAATGTTGCCAAAGAAGGACCCAGGCACTGCTGAGCAGGAAAGGTGGTTACTGTCAGTACAAGGCAGTTCTGCAGCTGGATCCCCACCCGTCAAAGAACAGGCAAAGCAGAGCCTACCTCTCTCCTAAAGCTCCAGTCCACTTTCTGGACCCCTTGGCAAATTTGGAAAAAAAAAAAGACAGCTCCTGTTTGCTTTCTTTCTTTTTTTTTTAACATCTTTATTGGAGTATAATTGCTTCACAATGGTGTGTTAGTTTCTGCTTTATAACAAAGTGAATCAGCTATACATATACATATGTTCCCATATCTCTTCCCTCTTGTGTCTCCCTCCCACCCTCCCTATCCCACCCCTCTAGGTGGTCACAAAGCACCAAGCTGATCTCCCTGTGCTATGCGGCTGCTTCCCACTAGCTATTTTACCTTTGGTAGTGTATATATGTCCATGCCACTGTCTCACTTTGTCACAGCTTACCCTTCCCCCTCCCCATATCCTCAAGTCCATTCTCTAGTAGGTCTGTGTCTTTATTCCTGTCTAACCCCTAGGTTCTTCATGACATTGTTTTTTTCTTAAATTCCATATATATGTGTTAGCATACGGTATTTGTCTCTCTTTTTCTGACTTACTTCACTCTGTATGACAGACTCTAGGTCTATCCACCTCATTACAAATAGCTCAATTTCGTTTCTTTTTATGGCTGAGTAATATTCCATTGTATATATGTGCCACATCTTCTTTATCAATTCATCTGTTGATGGATACTTAGGTTGCTTCCATCTCCTGGCTATTGTAAATAGAGCTGCAATGAACATTTTGGTACATGACTCTTTTTGAATTATGGTTTTCTCAGGGTATATGCCAGGAGAGGGATTGCTGGGTCGTATGGTAGTTCTATTTGTAGTTTTTTAAGGAACCTCCATACTGTTCTCCATAGTGGCTGTGCCAATTCACATTCCCACCAGCAGTGCAAGAGGGTTCCTTTTTCTCCACACCCTCTCCAGAATTTATTGTTTGTAGATTTTTTGATGATGGCCATTCTGACTGGTGTGAGATGATATCTCATTGTAGTTTTGATTTGCATTTCTCTAATGATTAATGATGTTGAGCATCCTTTCGTGTGTTCATTGGCAATCTGTATATCATCTTTGGAAAAATGTCTATTTAGGTCTTCTGCCCATTTTTGGAATGGGTTGTTTGTTTTTTTGTTATTGAGCTGCATGAGCTGCTTGTAAATTTTGTAGATTAATCCTTTCTCAGTTGCTTCATTTGCAAATACATTCTCCCATTCTGATGGTTGTCTTTTGGTCTTGTTTATGGTTTCCTTTGCTGTGCAAAAGCTTTGAACTTTCATTAGGTCCCATTTGTTTACTTTTGTTTTTATTTCCATTTCTCTAGGAGGTGGGTCAAAAAGGACCTTGCTGTGCTTTATGTCATAGAGTGTTCTGCCTATGTTTTTGTCTAAGAGTTTGATAGTTTCTGGCCTTACATTTAGGTGGTCTTTAATCCATTTTGAGCTTATTTTTGTGTATGGTGTTAGGGAGTGTTCTATTCTCATTCTTTTACATGTACTTGTCCAGTTTTCACAGCACCACTTCTTGAAGAGGCTGTCCTTTCTCCACTGTATATTCTTGCCTCCTTTATCAAAGATAAGGTGACCATATGTGCGTGGGTTTATCTCTGGGCTTTCTATCCTTTTCCATTGATCTATATTTCTGTTTTTTTGTGCCAGTACCATACTGTCTTGATTACTGTAGCTTTGTAGTATAGTCTGAAGTCAGGGAGCCTGATTCCTCCAGCTCCATTTTTCGTTCTCAAGATTGCTTTGGCTATTTGGGGTCTTTTGTGTTTCCATACAAATTGTGAAATTTTTTGTTCTAGTTCTGTGAAAATTGCCAGTGGTAGCTTGATAGGGATTGCATTGAATCTGTAGACTGCTTTGGGTAGTAGAGTCATTTTCACAGTGCTGATTCTTCCAATCCAAGAACATGGTATATCTCTCCATCTATTTGTGTCGTCTTTAATTTCTTGCATCAGTGTCTTATAATTTTCTGCATACAGGTTTTTTGTCTCCTTAGGTTGGTTTATTCCTAGATATTTTTTTCTTTTTGTTGCAGTGGTAAATGGGAGTGTTTTCTTGATTTCACTTCCAGATTTTTCATCATTAGTGTATAGGAATGCCAGAGATTTCTGTGCATTAATTTTGTGTCCTGCTACTTTAACAAATTCATTGATTAGCTCTAGTAGTTTTCTGGTAGCATCTTTAGGATTCTCTATGTATAGTATCATGTCATCTGCAAACAGTGACAGCTTTACTTCTTTTCTGATTTGGATTCCTTTTATTTCCTTTTCTTCTCTGATTGCTGTGGCTAAAACTTCCACAGTTATGTTGAATAAGAGTGGTGAGAGTGGGCAACCTTGTCTTGTTCCTGATCTTAGTGGAAATGCTTTCAGTTTTTCACCATTGAGGGTGATGTTGGCTGTGGGTTTGTCATATATGGCCTTTATTATGTTGAGGAAAGTTCCCTCTATGCCTACTTTCTGGAGAGTTTTTATCATAAATGGGTGTTGAATTTTGTCGAAAGCTTTCCCTGCATCTATTGAGATGACCATGTGGTTTTTCTCCTTCAATTTGTTAATGGCGTATCACATTGATTGACTTGTGTATATTGAAGAATCCTTGCATTCCTGGAACAAACCCCCCTTGATCATGGTGTATGATCCTTTTAATGTGCTATTGGATTCTGTTTGCTAGTATTTTGTTGAGGAGTTTTGCATCTATGTTCATCAGTGATATTGGCCTGTAGTTTTCTTTCTTTGTGACATCCTTGTCTGGTTTTGGTATCATGGTGGTGGTGGCCTCGTAGAATGAGTTTGGGAGTGTTCCTCCCTCTGCTATATTTTGGAAGATTTTGAGAAGGATAGGTGTTAGCTCTTCTCTAAATGTTTGATAGAATTCGCCTGTGAAGCCATCTGGTCCTGGGCTTTTGTTTGTTGGAAGATTTTTTTTGTTGTTCTTGGGTATGCGGGCCTCTCACTGTTGTGGCCTCTCCCGTTGAGGAGCACAGGCTCCAGACACGCAGGCTCAGTGGCCATGGCTCACAGGCCTTGCTGCTTCACGGCATGTGGGATCTTCCCAGACCGGGGCACGAACCCATGTCCCCTGCATCGGCAGGCAGACTCTCAACCACTGCGCCACCAGCGAAGACCTGTTGGAATATTTTTACTCACAGTTTCAATTTCAGTGCTTGTGATTGGTCTGTTCATATTTTCTATTTCTTCCTGATTCAGTCTTTGCAGGCTGTGCATTTCTAAGAATTTTTCCATTTCTTCCAGGTTGTCCATTTTATTGGCATAGAGTTGCTTGTAGTAATCTCTCATGATCTTTTGTATTTCTGCAGTGTCAGTTGTTACTTCTTTTTCATTTCTAATTCTATTGATTTGAGTCTTCCCCCTTTTCTTCTTGATGAGTCTGGCTAATGGTTTATTAATTTTTTTATCGTCTCAAAGAACCAGCTTTTAGTTTTATTGATCTTTGCTATCATTTCCTTCATTTCTTTTTCATTTATTTCTGATCTGATTTTTATGATTTCTTTCATTCTGCTAACTTTGGGGTTTTTTGTTCTTCTTTCTCTAATTGCTTTAGGTGCAAGGTTAGGTTGTTTATTCAAGATGCTTCCTATTTCTTAAGGTAGCATTGTATTGCTATAAACTTCCCTCTTAGAACTGCTTTTGCTGCATCCCTTAGGTTTTGGGTCGTCGTGTCTCCATTGTCATTTGTTTCTAGGTACTTTTTGATTTCCTCTTTGATTTCTTCAGTGATCACTTCATTATTAAGTAGTGTATTGTTTAGCCTCCATGTGTTTATATTTTTTACAGATCTTTTCCTGTAATTGATGTCTAGTCTCATAGCGTTGTGGTAGGAAAAGATACTTGATACAATTTCAATTTTCTTAAATTTACCAAGGCTTGATTTGTGACCCAAGATGTGATCTATCCTGGAGACTGTTCCATGAGCACTTGAGAAAAATGTGTATTCTGTTGTTTTTGGATGGAATGTCCTATAAATATCAATTAAGTCCATCTTGTTTAATGTATCATTTAAAGCTTGTGTTTCCTTATTTATTTTCATTTTGGATGATCTGTTCATTGGTGAAAGTGGGGTGTTACAGTCCCCTACTATGAATGTGTTACTGTCGATTTCCCCTTTTATGGCTGTTAGTATTTGCCTTAGGTATTGAGGTGCTCCTATGTTGGGTGCATAAATATTTACAATTGTTATATCCTCTTCTTGGATCTATCCCTTGATCATTATAGAGTGTCCTTCTTTGTCTCTTCTAATAGTCTTTACTTTAAAGTCTGTTTTGTCTGATATGAAAATTGCTACTCCAGCTTTCTTTTGGTTTCCATTTGCATGGAATATCTTTTTCCGTCCCCTCACTTTCAGTCTGTATGTGTGTCTAGGTCTGAAGTGCGTGTCTTGTAGACAGCGTATATATACGGGTCTTGTTTTTGTATCCATTCAGCCAGTCTGTGTCTTTTGGTGGGAGCATTTAATGCATTTACATTTAAGGTAATTATCGATATGTATATTCCTATTCCCATTTTCTTAATTGTTTTGGGTTTGTTATTGTAGGTCTTTTCCTTCTCTTGTGTTTCTTGCCTAGAGAAGATGCTTTAGCATTTGTTGTAAAGCTGGTTTGGTGGTGCTGAACTCTCTCAGCTTTTTCTTGTCTGTAAAGGTTTTAATTTCTCCATCCAATCTGAATGAGATCCTTGCTGGGTAGAGTAATCTTGGTGGTAGGTTTTTCTCCTTCATCACTTTAAATATGTCCTGCCAGTCCCTTCTGGCTTGCAGAGTTTCTGCTGAAAGATCAGCTGTTAACCTTATGGGGATTCCCTTGTGTGTTATTTGTTGTTTTCCCCTTGCTGCTTTTAATATGTTTTCTTTGTATTTAATTTTTGACAGTTTGATTAATATGTGTCTTGTCGTGTTTCTCCTTGGATTTATCCTGTATGGGACTCTCTGTGCTTCCTGGACTTGATTAACTATTTCCTTTCCCATATTAGGGAAGTTTTCAATTATAATCTCTTCAAATATTTTCTCAGTCCCTTTCTTTTTCTCTTCTTCTTCTGGAACCCCTATACTTCGAATGTTGGT
Organism: Monodon monoceros; assembly: GCF_005190385.1. Lineage (NCBI taxonomy): Eukaryota > Metazoa > Chordata > Mammalia > Artiodactyla > Monodontidae > Monodon > Monodon monoceros. The sequence goes on from NW_021703779.1 coordinate 114,627,864, forward strand.
GCATTTATTTTTGTCCCAGAGGTCTCTGAGACTGTCCTCAGTTCTTTTCATTCTTTTTTCTTTATTCTGCTCTGCAGTAGTTACTTCCACTATTTTATCTTCCAGGTCACTTATCCGTTCTTCTGCCTCAGTTATTCTGCTATTGATCCCTTCTAGAGTATTTTTAATTTCATTTATTGTGTTGTTCATCATTGCTTGCTTCATCTTTCGTTGTTCTAGGTCCTTGTTAAATGTTTCTTGCATTTTCTCTATTTCCAAGATTTTGGATCATCTTTACTATCATTATTCTGAATTCTTTTTCAGGTAGACTGCCTATTTCCTCTTCATTTGTTAGGTCTGCTGGGTTTTTATCTTGCTCCTTCATCTGCTGTGTGTTTTTCTGTCTTCTCATTTTGCTTATCTTACTGTTTTGGGGGTCTCCTTTTTGTAGGCTGCAGTTTCGTAGTTCCCGTTGTTTTTGTGTGTGTCTCCAGTGGCTAAAGTTGGTTCAGTGGGTTGTGTAGGCTTCCTGGTGGACGGGACTAGTGCCTGTGTTCTGGTGGATGAGGCTGGATCTTGTCTTTATGGTGACAGGTCCACGTCTGGTGGTGTGTTTTGGGGTGCCTGTGGACTTATTATGATTTTAGGCAGCCTCTCTGCTAATGGGTTGGGTTGTGTTCCTGTCTTGCTAGTTGTTTGGCATAGGGTGTCCAGCACTGTCGCTTGCTGGTCATTGAGTGAAGCTGGGTGTTGGTGTTGAGATGGAGATCTCTGGGAGATTGTCGCCATTTGATATTATGTGGAGCTGGGAAATCTCTTGTGGACCAGTGTCCTGTAGTTGGCTCTCCCACCTCAGAGGCATAGCACTCACTCCTTGCTGGAGCAACAAGAGCCTTTCATCCACATGACTCAGAATAAAAGGGAGAAAAAGAAAGAAAGAAAGAAAGAAGGAAAGAAAGAAAGAAAGAAAGAATAAAATAAAGTTATTAAAATAAAAAAATAATTATTAAGAAAAAATTAAAAGAAAAAAAACGGACGGATAGAACCCTAGGACAAATGGTGAAAGCAAAGCTATACAGACAGAAACTCACAGAGAAGCATACACATACACACTCACAAAAAGAGGAAAAGGGGAAAAAAATAATAAATCTTGCTCTCAAAGTCCACCTCCTCATTTGGGGATGAGTCGTTGTCTATTCAGGTATTCCACAGATGCAGGGTACATCAAGGTGATTCTGGAGATTTAATCTGCTGCTCCTGAGGCTGCTGGGAGAGATTTCCCTTTCTCTTCTTTGTTCGCACAGCTCCTGGGGTTCACCTTTGGATTTGGCCCCGCCTCTGCATGTAGGTCGCCGGAGGGCATCTGTTCTTCGCTCAGACAGGACAGGGTTAAAGGAGCCGCTCCTTCGGGGGCTCTGGCTCACTCAGGCCAGGGGGAGGGAGGGGTACGGAGTGCGGGGCAAACCTGCGACGGCAGAGGCCAGCGTGACGTTGCACCAGCTTGAGGCGCGCCGTGCGTTCTCCAGGGGAAGTTGTCCCTGCCTCCCGGGACCCTGGCAGTGGCGGGCTGTACAGGCTCCCCAGAAGTGGGGTGTGGATAGTGACCTGTGCTCGCACACAGGCTTCTTGGTGGCGGCAGCAGAAGCCTTAGCATCTCATGCCCGTCTCTGGGGTCCGCGCTGTTAGCCGCGGCTCGCACCCGTCTCTGGAGCTCCTTTAAGCGGCGCTCTTAATCCCCTCTCCTCGCGCACCAGGAAACAAAGAGGGAAGAAAAAGTCTCTTGCCTCTTTGGCAGGTCCAGAATTTTCCCCAGACTCCCTCCCGGCTAGCCGTGGTGCACTAACCCCCTGCAGGCTGTGTTCATGCCACCAGCCCCAGTCCTCTCCCTGCGCTCCGACCGAAGCCCAATCCTCAGCTCCCAGCCCCGCCCGCCCCGGCGGGTGAGCAGACAAGCCTCTCGGGCTGGTGAGTGCCGGTCAGCCCTGACCCTCTGTTTGGGAATCTCTCCGCTTTGCCCTCCACACTCCTGTTGCTGCTCTCTCCGCCGCAGCGCCGAAGCTCCCCCCCTCCGCCACCCGCAGTCTCCGCCCGCGAAGGGGCCTCTAGTGTGTAGAAAGCTTTCCTCCTTCATGGCTACCTCCCACTGGTGCAGGTCCCATCCCTATTCTTTTGTCTCTGTTTATTCTTTTTTCTTTTGCCCTACCTAGGTACGTGGGGAGTTTCTTGCTTTTTGGGAGGTCTGAGGTCTCTGCCAGTGTTCAGTAGGTGTTCTGTAGGAGTTGTTCAATGTGTAGATATATTTCTGATGTATCTGTGGGGAGGAAGGTGATCTCCGCGTCTTACTCTTCCACCACCTTCTCCCTCTCTCTCTCCTGTTTGCTTTTAAGTGCCATTGTTTTTCAGGTCATATTTAACATTTTATCCTTTTAAAGCAGGACTCCAGACATCAGTTGACAATGACATTAGAAGTGGATGATTGGGTTTCCCAGATTTGGGAGCAAGGCCTTAAACTCCCTCCAAACCTGGGCCTTCAGGAACTACCATGCTTCCCCACCACCCAACCCACTCTTAACCCACCAATCATAGAGAATCTTAAACAGCTGTTGGATTTTCTTGGCAGTCAGATTCAGTGTTATTTTGTAATCAGTGTGGAGAAAACTTCCTCTACTTGCTAGGAGTCAGGAGGTTGTACTTTGCCAACTCATAAATGAACAACGCCCCCCCCGACCTCCAATTTCAGAATCCCAGAACTCAGCAAGGTTCTCTCCTGTCAAAATGTATTCTGTTCTCTCTAAAAAAGGCGTGAGGGCCTCAACGGGCATTTTTGGATTTTTCTCATCTGCCTACAATTACCTTTAATAATAATGACGCATGAATGGAAACGTAATGAGTTAGCCTGGAACACTGGAGTGGGTGTTTAATTGGCCCTGCCATTCTCAAAATCTGAGATAAAAAAAAAAGACTGCTAAGGAAGGCCCTCTCCAGCTGGGCACTTTGAGAAGAATTTAGCTGTGCCACCAATTCCCGAGCAGCATTATATGTCCCTCTGCCAGTCCTTAAATTAGCCCATTCTGAGCCTGGGCAATCAGGCTGTTTAGCTTCCTGGACTGATTCAGTTCATGGAGGGCTATTCTTTTTTTTAAAAAAAAATCTTTATTGGAGTATAATTGCTTTACAATGGTGTGTTAGTTTCTGCTTTATAACAAAGTGAATCAGCTATACGTATACATATGTTCCCATATCCCCTCCCTCTTGCGTCTCCCTCCCACCCTCCCTATCCCACCCCTCTAGGTGGTCACAGAGCACCGAGCTGATCTCCCTGTGCTATGCGGCTGCTTCCCACTAGCTATCTATTTTACATTTGGTTGTGTATATATGTCAATGGAGCCAAGTCTATTTTTGTGGTGGTCTGGCAGTTCTGAAATGTTTTTCTTCCTGAAAAGGCCGGCACTCTTTTGTTTTCCTTTGGCATAGATGTGGCCCTAATATAATGTTTCCAGGTAACAAGGAGACTTTAGAAGAGCAAGTCTCAAAGTCTGGGTTCTCAAGGTGGGATTGGAGGAACCCTGGGGATCCCTGAGATGCTTTCCTCCTTTTCCCAACTACATACCTGTGTGTGATAGGTTTTTCAACATATATTGCATCCCAAACAACATAGATGCAGACTGAATGTAGAAGCAGATATGAGAATCCAGCCGTCTTCCGTTAAGCCAGACATTAAAGAGATTTGCAAACGTAAGTGAATACCACTCTTCTCACTAAATTTAGTGTGGTTTTGGAAAATATAATTATTTTCCATAAAAATATTTGTGATGGACTTCTGATCTTCTTCTTCGTAAATGAAATAATAAATATTTTTCAATTTTTCAACTTTAATTTATAATCTGATACATAGCAATAAATACGACCCACAAAAACCAAAACACTTTGGAGGTTCTCAATAATTTTTAAGAGTGTAAAGGGATCCTGAGACAGAAATGTGTGAGAACCATGGTTATAGAGGGTTTAGAATAAATTCTAGAAAAAGATCAAAACACCAGTGTGTTGAAGTTCTACCATTGAGGTGTGGTCCTTCAGCAAGGAGACAGGCGTACCTCTGTCCTTCCTTGGCTCCTGCGTCCAGACTTCTCTGGCTTCTGCCGGGTGTGGCTGGATCACAGGGACATTTGGAATAGGCATCAGAGAGACTGCCAAAAAGCAATAAGCACCCAACTTAAAGTAAGCACAGCATTTTTCAGCATGGTGGCTATAAGCTCAGGCTTTCGACTCAGGCAGATTTTATTCAAAAGTCCTATCTTTGCAACTTATTAGCTAAATGACTTTGAACATGTTACTTAATCTTTCTGAACCTAGTTATTTCTTTATGTATAAAATTGGGATGCCTCTTCCAAAGGGTTTTCATGAGAATTAAAGGAGATGACACATACACCAAGTACCAGGCACAGAGTAGGTGCTCAGCAAATGGTAGCTCTTATCATTATTATTCAGTGTAGCATCTTAGGAGGGCACAGTAGTTTATGGAGATGTGTAAATACTCTCGTAACCATCCAGCCCTTCCTCCAGGCTCTTCTTACCAGCTGCCATCCCCTACATGCATATGCACTTGTGTATTTGCACATGTGTGTACAGACACAAATTCACTGGACCAGTATTTACTGAGCAATTTACTGAGCAGATATTCTTAGGAGTGAGAATAAAACAGCAAACACAACAGACCTGGTCCCTCCTCTCCAGGAGCTTCCCATCTAGCTGGAGAGCCAGAGAAGTAAACAGGCAATTGCAACCCGATGCTAGGACAGAGGGAAGCCAGGTGACTGTGGAAGCCAGAGGAGGACTACTCATTCTCAGATCTCAGCTCAAGCATCACCCTCCTCTGGCAGTCTTCCTTGTCTGTTCCCCTGTCATCAGCCAGATCTCATAAAGCTGTGTGTTCTTCCCCATTAGAGCAGCTATCTCAAGGTATTATTACATTAAGGGGATTGCTTGTCTGAAATTTGTCTTTCCCACAAGACTGTAAGCTCCCTGAAGGCCGAAAAGTGTGTGTTTTTGCTCACCACTGACTATTACAGTGCCTTAGACATAATAGCTGCTCAATAAGTGTGAGTTGAATGAGGGAGTGAGGACATGAATGCTCCTACTTACCAATTTATACTGTCTTTCAGCCAACCCACCTTCACTCTGCCCTAGAAAAACACAGGCTTATCATATCCACTTCTGCCTTTCCTCTACCTCATTCCCTGTCTGAAATGTCTCAGCCCAATAGCTTTATACTTGCACTACCTGGCTCAGAAAACACCTGCCCATTAAATGGATGGACTAACTCATCCCCAACCTGCCAGGCTCAAGCTCTCCCTGACTGGCCCTTCTCTCTCTCTCTCTCCATTAAATTTATGTGCTACTGTGTAATATTAGAGATCATATTTTCATAAACAGGCCTTGTTTCCCCTGAGAAAGGAAGGAGACCTATTCCATATGTACAGTGTAGTGGCTAAGCATCTGACTTTGAACTTGGCCTGACCTGGCCTCAAATACTGGTTGTGCCACTTACTAGCTGTGCACCCTTGGGAGGTCACTTCCCACCCTCTGGCCCTCAGTTTTCTCATTTGAAATATTACGGAGTTGGATGACATGACCTCTTAGGTCATCTCCCACTCTGAGGATTCTAGACGTTCTATGAGATGTTAAAGAAATGGGTGCTCCTTTATTCCTGTGGAGTCTTGATGCACTGTCCCATGAAAAAGGGAGAAGTGAAAAAAGACAGATATGGTCCAATGGACCATCAAAATCAAGAGAAAAACAAAGACTATTCTAAAATGTGAAGAGTGGTAATTTCTGGATGGAATTGCTGGTGACTATTCTCCATTTTCAGAGGTATTGGCTCCCCACTCCATGGTGTCTAGCCTCTCCTTCCCACACTTATTAAAACCAGCCCCCAAACCCAATGATATTGCCTATTTTCAGATTCTTTACACATCTTGGGTCTGCTCGCAGTCTAAGTAGGAGATATGTAAACAGCAATCCCGCGAGCTCCCACTGCAGGCCAGACCCTGTGCTGGGCTTGGAGCAGTGAAAATTCAGGGATGGCAGGCATGTGGGCACAGTGGGGATGAGAGAGCAGCATGGCTCCCTGGGGGCAGAAATGGTAGAACTCCTCCATTCAGGACCGCCGTTCTACATTTGTCCTGATACAAGTGTCAGAGACAGAGGCATGATCGCTAGATGAACATTTCTCCACACAGAACCAAAGCATTTGCCTTATTTTTCTTTATGGGGGTGGTTTTCCCCACTTCTGAATGTGGTATGCATTTCCCCTGATCTGCTTTGCTCTGTGGCAGGCTTGCTTCTTCTTCTTCTTTTTTTTTCTTGTTTTCCTTCTTTTATTTTTTAGTCACAACAAAGCAAAGATCAGCCAAAAGGAATGATTTTTTCATTGGCTTTACAAATCTGGCCTGGCCCCAATAACATCATTCCCTACCTCTGAGGAACTGGAAACCTGAAGTGAACTTGAACTCTTATGTTGTGCTACTTGCTTTCCATGAAGTGTTATGAATAAAAAAATAAGCTGCTATTGTTGAGATGAACCCACTTCCAGAATACTGTGGGTGCTCATTAAGTGTTAAATAATCATATGTTTGGTGACGCAGCAAGCTTGATTTATACTCATTATTATAATTTTTGCCCTCTTCCTAATCCGTGGAGTTGGATCATGTGAGTTGGGCCACCCCATCGTTAGGGGAAATTAGTGAGGGAAATTCGTGACGGGCTACACACATTTCTCTCCACCTAGCACACCATAATGACAATTTACCTGTCAGCCTTCCTGACACTAATCTTTGCCTGTGGCTCTTTCTGGTCTGACTTTCTAAATCCCCTTGTAGTTATTTAAATCTTTGAAGGCTGATTCTTTAGGGAGATAGAGAAATGATGATCATGGGCAATATATTATTTCTGGAGTGGAAAAAACAGCCTTTTCAAAGCTTTCTCTCACTTCCATCAGAGCTTGAACTATATTGTGCTTCTCCCAGGTATCAGCATATATGTGGGTGGTTGCATGGAGGCTGCTTTATAGAGTGTGGGGAATTGCTTGGTCACGCCTATCAATCAGCAAGGGCTGTACTTGAATTTCTCTGATTAGCTACAGACATTTTGGGGGAATATTTGACTTGTGACCAAGTTTCCAAGACCCACACTTTCTCTTGAGGCTCATCTCCACATCTTAAAACATAACAATTAGCAAAGGACCTATTTGATGGTTTTAAGCATGCGGACAATATGCTTAAATTGTCTGATTGTGTGGACTAGAAGGAGAAGGCAAAAATCCCTATACCCTTTATTTTTTAAAAAAATAAAAAGCTTTTAAACAGTCAAGTTGGATTTGGTGCCTTTCACTGCATGACCTTGGGCTGTCTCTGGGCCGCTGACTCTATAGTTCATCTGTTTCAAACTTCTTTCACTTTGCCCTGTTCCTGCAGACTCTTATGTACAGCTATCCAGTGGTGTTGGAGACAGGCTTCTACAATCAACCCATTGGGCTTTCACAGAATCCAGACAAGACAGAACATGAGTTTTCATGGGCAAAGACTGGGCCCTGTCTTCTTTCTCTTCTCTCCCCACACCACACCCCCCAGCTCATAAGGGAAGAAAAGCCTCAAGACCGGTGGACTGGATTTTCCAGATCCTAAATGAAGACACTTCAGTCAGAGGGGCACAAGCATGAGGTTGAGGACAAAAAAGGTAGATGGTGTAAAACGGGGATGAGCATTCAAATTCTAAGCCCTTGGGATCACCATATGCTCAGGCCAGTGGCCTCCTAGTATTGTGATGCTCTGTTATCTTGAGAGCTGACATGAACCTATCAAGGCAACACTTATATATACACTTGTGGATTAGGAGGCAGAAGACCCTGCCATCTGAGCCTGGGGGGCCAGCCAGATCCACATTCACACCCTGGGTCTGCCCCTTACTAAGTGCATAACCCTGGACGGGTGACAACCTTGGTGACTCTTAGCTGTAAAATTAGGGTCATAACAGTACGTACTTCAAAGAGTTATTGCGAGGATTAAATGGGATGATGTGAGCATGTAGAGCAAGCAGAACAGTGCCCAACATACAATAAGGGCTGAGTAAGCATAAGCTATTGTACACATCATTGGATCTTCTTGTCTTTTTGCTTAAAAAAAAATCAAACAGTGTGTAACCACTCAAGTGTTTGTAGTGGGAGAGGTGAATAGAGCAGTAGAATAAGCATGGCCAAATCAAAAGCCCGCAGACTCACAGGAGTCAAGGTATCAGTTCAATGCACAAAAGGGGGTTCTGTTTTGAGCCTGAAAGTACGCGAGTCTGTGTTTGGTCTCACCTCATTCTCTCTGGGTGTTCCAGACCATTCCTACCCAGACAAGACATTTGGGCTCTTCTGAGTTTAATCTTGATGTGTCAGGGTATACCGGTGCTGGCCCATGCTGACAATGATGTCACTCTTGTTGACACCGGTCAGGGAGATTAATTTTGAAACTGGTGGCTTAATGTCCTGAGAATGCCTGCAAGTGAGGGGGATTTTCAGGGTATGATAATTATTAGGTTAGCCCCAGGACAAACTTGTGATTAAATGACAATTCATTTTACAATTACTAAAGGAGAATATTTAACAATAGTTAATCTAAATTGTCCTTACATTTAAATACACGACAAGGTTTTGTTAATGTCATCTTAAGGTCAACATAGAAAACACAGGAAATGCAAAGAAAGGAAGGTGCCTTTAACAAAGCTCATGCCCATCCCAGGCAATTTTGGATTATTAAGCTATCAATGTCTTCAATCCAAGAAAACTGACGTCCTCATCTTAATCTAAAATCAGGCTGTGATTCTGGGATGAGAACTTGCATTTCTATGTCCTGGGTGCTTTCTGACACCCACTTTCATCTTTCTCCTACCCTTGTTTAGCCTTGCCCTTTCATGTCCAGCCTCCAGATTTCTCAAAGTCTGTGCTTCCCATTTCCGAGCTCAGGTGTCCTCCAGCATAAAATGAGGTCATGTGGCTGAGAGGGTCTCCAGGGTCTCCCCAGTGCTGGCACTCAGACATGACGCCTATCAAGACTCACTTAAGGCTGTGTTTGGTTTGCTCGGCCACCAGGGGCAAGAGAGAGAAGGGGAGAGGTCCAGTATCCAAGCATCCTAGGGTGATAGTTGGATGCTAAAGGTGTCCTTGAGGGAACAATAAAACAAAATCAAAAGAAGTGTAAATGTCCGCGGGCTTTAGGTGCATTGGCTGCAGCATTTGAAATGCCACTACAGTTGTATTGGAGTGTGCTAACTTTTAAAATGAGCACCTAACCTTTTAGGGCTTTGTCATGAGAGCTTTTAATCCAAATTCACATTTCAGTTGCATAACCAAAGTCCATTGCTCAGACATTCCTGGCCTAAGTCAAACACTCACAGTACTATTTGAGAGTTTACATTTGCCGGATGGCTGAATCGAAGGAAATCTTCATTAAAGTCAATGGAGAAGAAAATTAAGTCATTCAAATTGCTATTTCTGGAGTTGTAGAACTTGAAAGTGTCCAAACAAGAAATATTCCATTATTTATGGTGGTGACTCCATTTGTGACCGTTGAAGTGCTCAACTAGTCTCTTTCATCTTTCCCATAGAATCTGCTAGCGGCAGCGCTGAGGAAGGAAAAGGTAGTAGATAAAATAAATAGTGGCTCTGGGGCCCAATACTAATTCTTCTTAGTGCAAATTGTGGAGATATAAAGAGGTAAATGACAGATTGTGAGCTGAAATTCTGAAACCATCTCTCGCCCAACAGGGAAGATGACTTTTCTGGAGTTTCACTCTTCCTTTATGCCTCCTTATTAGAATGGCCTTTAGGACCCACGAGGCATTCACTAGAGATAGTATGGTTCCTTTGGTGGAAACTAGGGGTTGTTTGGTAATGAAATAGCACTGTTGCTTGGGACGGTTAGGCCCCAGGTACTGACGAGGAAGTTTAACTGGCTGCTTCCCATTTCATTCAATACTGAGCTAAACACTGGACAGCTATTTTGTTATCTCTTGAGATTTGGAACTCCCAGCACATCTTGTGATACCAATTCCACTCTAACCTATCTCCTTGGATAGCAGAGATTCTTAATCTGAGCTTAATGTGGTCCATAGACCCCTTGAAATTGCATGTAACGTTTTGTGGGTAGGGTACATCTGCTTCTTTCCTGGGAGAATACATAGCTTTCATTGGATTTCCAAAAGAATCTGTGGCCATGAAGAGACTAACAGGAACTTTGCTGTCTGAAGAAACTTGAACTAACCCCATCATGTTTTGTCTCTGTTCAGAAGGCATTGCATTAATCCAGAATGACCGCTGCATATGCCATTTTTTCTGGTCTTAATGGCCTCTTTGTTTCTAAGAGACCTGTGTGTGTTCCTCTCCTGATAGAGGCCATATGTGTGGTCCATGTCGCCTGTGTGTGTTCCTCTCCTGAAAGAAGCCCTGATCAGTCAAGTCAGACTGCCTTGCTGCTTTGGATCCTTTTAAAAATTTCTTTTCTCCATGCCTAGACCCCTGTGGTCCTCTCCTGCCATTCTAGGCTTCTGGGGTTGGAGGTGACTGTTTTTTTGTTTGTTTGTTTGTTTGTTTGTTTTTACAGCTAGTACAGCTGAATTTCATAGTTAACAAGTACAAGAGCTGGGATTCAAACCCAATCTCCAAAGTCAGTGCTTATATTCTCTGCACACCTCGTATTGCCCTCCCAGTGAAACCAAAGGTAAAATGGCTGCTGCTCGTTGTTTGGCTAAAATCAGTATCTAAAGCTCCTCTGCTAATGGATTTGCTGCCATCAGCCCCCACTTTCTGAGCTGATGCGGAAGTCTTATCTGTGGTTACTTCGTTCATTTCCATTTAAATTCTTTTTCCGGAGTCAATACTGAGAGTCACAAAGCTTTCCTCAACTACTAGATCTCGAGTGAGTGACTCATCCAAACACAATGATTATGCCATCCTATTTGCCCATCATAATTACCTATCCATTTTAAACCTCCAAAATGCCTGTTTCAGTGGTTAATAGCAATGGAAAAATAAATTAAAGCATATATGCCAGTGTGTATGTGTGGTCATTACCGCCTTGTTATGTGCATCAGTGCCATTGTCCGCCTCAGAGCTGTGATCGCAGACGAGCTGCCCCTTCTCCCCAGCGCACTCCAGCAGCCGCCTGCTCCTGCTGTTCAGCCAGTATGTGCTTAGTGAATGCAAATTAATATTAATATCAATCAGCCTAAGCCAAGTCAGCCTCTCCTAAGTAGGGAAGTGAATCTGCATAAAATCAAATGAGATAATGTATGTGAAAGTACTCTGAAAATTATAAAGCACTGTACAAATCAAGGTATTTTTACAATAAAATCATAACATATTCCTAAACCAAATATGAATTATTTTTTAAATGGTTTGCTGTTTTAGATTAGCTGTACCATTTACAAATGTTCAATAAATATTTGTTCAATTGTATTGTTGAACTGAGGTAATCAAGAGTTGACTGTATGTGAAAACAAAGACGTCCATGAAAGATTTAACTAGTACAGTAGGTTAGAGAGTGTGTCATCAATGAAGTTTAAAAGAAGATGGGTAATTCAAATACAAAAGAATATCATTTATGTTTTCATTCGAGAATAGAAGACTCTCTTGAAATCTCTTCCTTTTCAAGATCAGGTGATTACAGCTTACCCTGTGAAAATCTTTTACAAGTTATATACAACAAGAGCTTCACTGGATTTCAATTTGAAGCAAACTGTGCGATCCTAATTAAACAATTTTTAATACTATTCAAGATGAAAAAGATGTCAGCTCACGTCAAAATACTTCGGTGGCGGGACTCAGGTTTGTGATGAAGCTTTTTGATGTTTTGTCACTTCTTTTCATCCCCCATCATTTACTAGTTTATAACTAATTTTGAAACATGCTGAAGGAGAATTCTGGTCTATCTCAAGACATACTGTTTGTAACAATGATCAATTTTATTTATTTAAAGACAACCGGTTACTTTCAGTTCTAAAATAGTGCCCAGGAGAAATAAAGTGTAAGCACATTAGTGATTAAGGCACAGATTTTCTTTGTCTCATGGTATATTTACCCACCTTTTAGAAGGAAAACAAAAGATACCTGGACAATTGACTGAAATTTGTCAGTGAGTAAACAGATCCTTGTGCCTGGCATTTGGAAAAGTTGAATAGCTTGGTCTCTGGGTGCGTCTTAAGAATTTGATTCCATATATGAATTCCGAAATTTTTGTAGATCTTATCACTTGGAAGCTGTAAATGAAAACTGCTAACATTTGGAACATTTAAGTTAGGCTTAAAGAAGCAAGCTAGGCAGCCTAGTGGAAAATGGTAACAGCAGAAATAGATGAAACTTGCAAAACCCTTCCTGTGGCTTTATTTGCTAAGTGGATAAACGAGTAGCTTGCTAAATTTATGAACAGAGGAAATCCCAAGTGCAATTTCATGAGTTTCTGGAAATACATTTGCTAAGAGCATTTTTAAGAGAAATTTTGGGAAATAATGATGATTGGGGAATTAATATTGTAGATTTTTTAAAGATTGAGTGCATTTTCTTACCCATTTCTTTAATATCAATGTACAACTAGTGTCAAACAGAAAATCTGACACTGAGCTAAGATAAGGATCCTATTTTTTCCCAGTACAACTATTCACATTAATATATGAGTATAAAAAGTAATGATATGTCTCCAGTATAACATTGTCTTAAAGTAGTGATTTAAAATAAAACAGTTTTTAACATAACATTGTAAATCAAGTATACTTCAATTTAAAAAAATAAAAAATTGAAAATAAACAGTTTTTAAATCATAGTGCTACCTTGTTTTAGACCATTTTCATTTACTGTGGAATGTTGGGAGATTTAATGTAACTCAGCCATGGATTTTAGCAATATAATATAATATAATATGACTAAATATTATTTGAGTCCCATATTTATAAATTAATGTCAAATATAATATTGATTTCAAAATCAGTGTCATACCAAGTCACAATGAAAAGAAATATGAAAAGTTTAAAAGCTTATCACTTGGGCTTCCTTGGTGGTGCAGTGGTTAAGAATCCGCCTGCCAATGTAGGGGACATGGGTTCGAGCCCTGGTCCGGGAAGATCCCGGACATGCCGCGGAGCAACTAAGCCCATGCGCCACAACTACTGAGCCTGTTCTCTAGACCCTCCAGCCACAACTACTGAGCCCGCACACCACAACTACTGAAGCCTGCAAGTCTAGAGCCCGTGCTCTGCAACAAGAGAAGCCACTGCAATGAGAAGCCCGCGCACCACAACGAAGAGTAGCCCCCACTCGCCGCAACTAGAGAAAGCCCGCGCATAGCAAGGAAGACCCAGAACAGCCAAAAATAAATAAATAAAATAAATAAATGAAAAAATAAAAGCTTACCACTTATCTCCCCTCCCAGTTCCCCCAGGGTCTAATATTGCCTGGTATGAAGAAGACATTTTATTTGTCTTTCCTATGATAGTATATTTTGCTTCAACCACAGTAGGACTACCGGAACTATGATTTCAACCAGATGATTCTGTCGCCTAAAGAACACGACACTTGGTTTACACATGATAGACTGTGGCCTGATTGCCATATAAAAACCTGCCTGCAGAGGAGCAAGCAGGTCACAGGAAGGCTGCCATAAGCCCTTGCTTGCATCTCATGGTCTCTCTATGGCTCAAAAAACAGGTGGAGACCACTTTTCTACATTATACTTCCACAAGCTTTTGTTTATTCACACCTCTCTCCCTTACAACACTCTCTTCTCCTGTTTTGGGGGACATACTCCTACTTCTCTATGTCTTTTTTCTCTTCTTTCCAACTTGTGGAGAGTCTTTGAGGTTCACGCCTTGAACATCTGCTCACCTCTCTACTATCTGCTTCAAGGTTCTCACCCACTCTTATGGTTCCACCTATCACCCATTGAAAGGGGACTCTTCTAAACTTTGTCCAGCCCTGACGTCTGCTGTAAACTTCACTTTCCTGTCTTCAGATGCCTAGTACATGCTGCAACTCAAATGTCCAGCCATTACCTCTACTCTACTTGCCTACAACTGGACACATCTTACTCTCTGACTACTCTTTTCCCCAAATCCCAGTTCAACTTCCCTGTGTCTGTCAAGGTTAGCACCTTTCTCCTGTTTACCATTCATCAACACTACTGATCTTGACGACAACTTTCACTCAAGCCCTTGAGAATGAACCCTATTATTTATTAAGAACTTGACTATGTGCAAAAAAAAAAAAAATCAAACCAGACTCCTCTCTCATACCACATACAAAAATAAACTCAAAATGGATTCAATAGTTAAATGTAAGCTCTGAAACCATGAAACTTCTGGGAGAAAACGTAGGCAGTATGCTCTTAGCAATATTTTTTTGGATATGTCTCCTCAGGCAAAGGAACAAAAGCAAAAATAAACAAATGGGGTTACATCAAACTGAAAAGCTTTTGCACAGCGAAGGAAACTATCAACAAAATGAAAAGGCTGCCTACTGAATGGGAGAAGATATTTGGAGAAGATATAAAACATTTCCATCACCTCGGAAAGTTCCTTTGTGCTTCTTCCTAGTCAAATCTCTCCACCCAAGATAAGCGCTGATCTGATTTTTTTCCACCATAGATTAATTTTCATATTCTAGAATTTCATGTACATAGACTCATACAGTATATACTCTTTTGTACTCAGCATAATGCTATTGAGAGTTATTCGTGTTGTCAGGCAACCTATCACATTTTTTAAAATCTCTGTGTAGAACAAAAAGTAAAACCCACATTTGCAATCCATGAGATGTTAAGGTGCAAGCCCTGCACTGTGCTTGAATGTCTCTCCTCTCTCCTCATACCCAAGTGCCATCAAATTCATGTTCTTTTGAGAGATCTCATCTCTCTTCTTTCTCACTGCTACCCTCTGCCATCATTTGGTGATACTTTGGTTCCAGCAGGGCATTTGGACAAGGTTTCATATGACATCCTAGAGAACAAGATGGTGATATAAGGGCTAAATGGTGGTTTAGTTAGCTATATCTACAACTGCTTAGGTAGCTATGGCCAGAGTGTACAATATTCAATGGAGGACAACTTGGAGGAAGGCTCTCTATTAGAGCGCCCTAGAGCTCTCTTCTTGATCTTGCACTGTTCAACTTGTTTTTTTAAGACTTGGATGAAAATAGTTGTGTTTGTCAAGCTTGTAAATAACACAAAGATAAGGGAGAGTGTAACATAACGGATGACAGAACTAAGTTTCAAAATCTTGACATGCTATAAGGATAGGTCAAAACCAAGAAGATGAAATTTAACAAGGATTAAGTGAAAGAACTGCATTTACGTTTTAAAAAGTCAATTGCCAAAGTCCATCATGAGGAATATTTGCCCTGACAGCACTCCAAGTGAAAAATATCTCAAGTATAGTGTGAGTCACCAGTATTTTGATAAGAACAAAAACAAATAGACCAAAGGAAAAACTAATAATGCAGTCACAGCTCACATTAATAGAGGTGTATGAGGAAATAGCTCTAATTTAATACAATGGTTAAAAGCATGTGTCTTGGAGTAAGAAAATATTGTTTCTGCCAGGTTAAGTTAAAGATCCCTCTTGGACCTCCAACTGGAGATGTGGCATAGATAGTTGGCTATAAGAAATGGGTAGGCTAGTGATATAAATTTGGGGCTTGTCAGCAAATAGATGGTATTTAGAGCCATACGACTAGATGAAATCAGAAAGATGATGAATATAGACACTGAAAACAGAGAAGAGAAGATGTCTGTATCAGTTTGCTAGGGCTGCCATAACAAAATATGGCAGACTGGGTGGCTTAAATAACAGACATTTCTTTTCTCACAGTTCTGGGGGCTAGAAGCCCAAGATCAAAGTGTCGGCAGGGTTGGTTTTTCCTGAGGTCTTCCTCCTTGGCTTGTAGATGGCCACTTTCTTGCTGTGTCCTCACGTGGCCTTTCCTCTGTGCATGTGTGACCTTGGTGTTTCTATGTGTCCAAATTTCTTCTTCTAATAAAGACACCAGTCAGATTGGATTAAGGCCCACCCCAAAGGCCTCATTTTAACTTAATCACCTCTTTAAAGGTTCCATCTCCAAACACAGTCACATTCTGAGGTACTGGGGGTTAGAGCTTCAACATATGAATTTGAGAGGGCACAATTCAGAATAATAAGGGCCAAGAATTGAGCCTTCATACTACAACATTTAGAAGTCAGGCAAAGAAGAAAGGGGAGCCAGCAAAGAAGACTTAGAAGTAGCAGCCAAATAAAGGAAAAAGCATGAGAACATGAATTTTTAGAGCACTAAGGAAGAAAGAGGTTTCAGAAGGGAGGAGTAATCCGCCATGTCAAATACTGCTGAGACATGAATAAAGATAAGAACTGAGAAGGATCATTGAATTTGGCAAAGATAGAGGCCATTGTTGGCCTTGATAATTGCCATTTCAGCTGAGTGGTGGAATTGGGAGCCTGAGAAAAGAGGAAGGGAAGTGAGGAAATAAAGATAGCAATTAGAGACAACCATTCTGAAAAGTTTTTCTGTGACTGGGGAGAGAAATTGAGAAGAAGTGAGAAATAAGAAAGTTGCAGGCACAGAGCACTTAAAAAGGTGAGATGAGCTGGAATCTAGTGTTTGAACTTGGATAAAAGACAGAGCATATTACCTATTACTACAAGAAGGAAGGCAGAGTGGGTGCATCTGGGTTGATGCAATTGGTGGTGAGAAGGTGAGGTAGTTCTGCTCTGATGGCAAACATTGCTACATCTGTATCTCTTTTCCTGCTGTACCTCCTGCCTCATATTCTCTTTCCCTAACCAAATCCTCTCTACCTATCCAGGCTTAGCCTCTTTGCTTTGAAAAAAGCACTGCACCTGGAACCAGAAAAGCTGGATTCAAGTCCCAGTTCTTCTCACTATAAGCTGTGTGACTTCAGACAAGTCACTTACCTTCTCTGAGCTCATTTCCTCATCAGTACACTTAGAACAAAAATCTCTCTTCATACATTTTAAAAACGCAAAGATGAAAATGAGATATCATCTGTAAATCCTACCTCCTCTAAGAAGGTTACATGACCACGTTAGCCTTTTTGGAACCCCTTCGGATCTTTACTGTTCATCTGCTGTCTGACACTCTTATCTAATTGTTCTCCAGTGTATTATTGCTGATTTGATCACAAGATTATACATTTCTGAAGAGCAGGAACTGAGTTTTCTATGAATTATATTGGGGGAGTAGGTAGGAAGAGGAAGAGACGAATTCATTAAGCATCATATACTGGCCAGGGTATTTAGGTACATTATCTGATTTAATTCTTACAACAATCTGAACATATGGACATTATTTTAAAGATGAGGAAACTGAGCCCTAGAGGGATTAAGCAGCTTCTCCAAAGTCACCCAGCTAGTAAGTGGCAGAGCCATAATTTGAACTCTGAACTCCAAACTCCAGCCCTATCTAGTCTTTCCACTACTCCAACCCACACTCTCTGATGCCAGGCAATTTTGGCTGCAGTTGGATTTTTTTTGCCAAGGCTTTAATTACTGAGAGGAAATGACATTTTGATTAGCACATGTTTTTGCGGTTATAATGCCAAACAAACAGCTTCTGCTTTTCTCATAGAAATTTTTGATAGTGCTGGTTCATATCCAACTCTCTGGAAATTGGTAATCTTGCTACAAATAAAACTATTTTTATTTCATTTGCTTTTCTTGTTCCATCATCGTAAGAAAGTCAGAAATGATGACGAATCATAAATTGTTGACCCTCAAAGGGACTTCAGAAAGCACCTATCCCAACCTCCTTCCTTTTATAGAAGAGAAAACTAGGGCCCAGAGAGGGCAGCCACCCTGTTGAAGAGTACACAGTAGAAAGTGGCAGAGCCAAGACTGACCCTTTTTTTTTTTTTTTTTTTGCGGTACGCGGACCTCTCACTGTTGTGGCCTCTCCCGCTGCGGAGCACAGGCTCCGGACGCGCAGGCCCAGCGGCCATGGCTCACGGGCCCAGCCGCTCCGCGGCACGTGGGATCTTCCCGGACCAGGGCACGAACCCGTGTCCCCTGCATCGGCAGGCGGACTCTTAACCACTGCGCCACCAGGGAAGCCCAAGACTGACCCTTTTTAATCCCCAGTCTCACACACTTTCCTTCAGTCTACCAACCCCTCCTTATAAGCTGGCCCTTTGTCCCTAAATTGGTAGCCGGAAGAACCCAGAGATTTTCTTCATTTCTGTATAGAGTTTAAAGGGCAAAGCCTCAAAGCATGCTTTGATGGGTTAATGTCTAAAGAGGCTGGGAGAGGAGTGCCAGGAAAACCAGGGAAGTCTGTACTTCTGACATTTACTAGTTTTTTTTTAAGCATCGTTTTATTGCTTCTGTGCAATAAAATTCAAGGAATTAATATATGAACTCTTTGGAAGCAAGGTAATATTTACTTGCTTTAAGGTTTCATCACTGACCTTTTCTTCTCAAAACAGCCCTGAGAAATGGGCAGCTGCGGGTAGATTTTAAGGTTATTTTAAATCCAGCTCTCCTCCCTGGAATATTGGAACAACTCCTCTGATCAATAGCCTTCCTTTCAAGTTTATAAAAGATGTGCAGGAAATGTCTTTATGAAAGACTGAACCAAGGGGACATCTAGATGAAGAATGGATGGTGCCAAAGGCCTCAGTTGCTGTTTCCATCTATCTCAGGAGATGAGCTTCTCCCTGACCGCTTTCTGCCCTTGAGTGAAGACAGATTAACATTAGTTGGAAGAGGCTTCATTCCTTAATTAGGACTACCTATGGCCCTGCTGGCTCTATAGCTAGGCAGTATGTGTATGTGTGTGTGTGCGTGTGCGTGTGTGTGTGTGTATGTGTTGGGGGTGGGTGGCGAGCACTTCTATATCATTGTGAACTTGGCAAAGTGCATGCTACAGTTTTCCCCAAACCATATTATGACATAGGGTTAATTATCTCACACATTATAATTGAAATCTCAGGATTTCATATCTGGAGCCAAGGACAGAGTACTATATACACAGATCTGTTTGGAGCTGCAGTTACCCAGTGTATGGAGGGAAAAAACAATGCAAAATAAAGCAAATAATACTTGCGAACTTTCTTCTGTTTCATTCAAAGAGCCTCACAGAAGAGCAGATATCTCCTTTATGTCCTGTTTTAGGTTTCTTAATTCCTTCTAAAAAGCGGGGTCCAGCCTTTGAACCTTGGTAATTTGAGCCAAACCCACCCATCAGTCATTGAATCAGCAATTATCGAGCACCTACTATATGCTATGATCTGTGTTTGGTGCCGAGAGACTGCAAAGCACGAACCAGGAGATAAATGGGAGGACAAATCCAGCACAATATGAAACCATTAGATATTCAATCTGAAACCCAATTCATTGATTTTCATTCGAGACCTGCACCAACCTTGGATAAACCCAGCAACAAAGTGTTGACTTCAGGCTTATGTGAAACACGTATTCGAATCCCTTCCAAAGAACCTCACTCTGCCTTACTTAAATATCGACCAGCATTCAAGCATGTAGAACAGCAGCCAAAATACATTTTCTTATTTTTAATAGATGATATTTTTTCTGGGTTTATTGAGAATGATTTTTGAAACTGCTCTTAGCTTTTCCCTAGTAATGGATGTACCATGTAACCAGTGCCTAAAGCAGCCAATGAACTCAAGTCTATTGAATCATTTTCTGCACAAAGACGGCTGTTCTGTGCCCCACTATCGACCTGCTTCCATTTGCCTGAGTATGCCCATTATGCAGCAGTGTACCCAGAAAGGGCTATTTTAAGGGACAGAAGATTTTCCTTTTTTCTTTTAATGAATAAGCTTTGCAAGACAAAAACAAGGTGCTTGGCTTTTGTTTTTAGTTTTTGTTGAACAAAGAATATTGATTTAACTGTCAGAAACATGTTCTATCTCCTTGAAGAGCTTAGAGGCTGGAAGCCATAGAAAGGGCACTAGATTAGGTGTCAGGAGGCTAGGCTTATAGCCCTGACTCTGCCACTGGGTAGCCATACGACCTGGAAAAAATAGCTGATCATCTCTGGGCTTCAGTTTCTCTTTCTCTAGAATTAAGAAGACAGGACAGGACAGAAGTTGAGAGGCAGTTCTTCCACTTACCAGTTGTGTGGATTTGAAAAAGTCACTTAACCTCTCTAGGCCTCAGTTTCCTTGTCTGAGAAATGGAGATAATAACAATATCTACCTCACAGTGTTTCATGGGGATTAAATAAGAAAATACATGTAAATGATGAGTACAGTGCCCGGCACATAGTGACTGGGAAATATAAGCAATTGTTAGTGTTCCAGGTTAAATTAAATCGTGATAGCCCCTTCTGGCTCTAAGTCTCTGTAAACACTTAAGATCAGTAAAATTTTTAGTATCATTTTAAGTGAACATTTTTCTTCATGTTTTGATTATTGCATTTATTAACTGGCCATAGCATGTTAAACAATTGCTACAAGTTGATTAATGTGAAATCTCATCAATAGTAACTCCTTTGCGTTATTTCATAGAATTGTTTCTGAAAAAAATTCTTTTCCCTGAAACTGAAAGAATGAGAAAGCAGGTATTTAATACTTCATGTCTACAGAAGAAATACCAGCAGATAGAGGCCACTGATTCTCATATCAACTGATACTTTAACCCATAAGAAAGAAGAGAGTAAAGGATTTACTGTGTTTGTGAGGAATCCAAGACCTTTCTCTGTGATCTTTGTAAATGTAAGATTATAGAAGTTCACCTTGAGCTATGGCTATGTTTTATCAGTATTCAGTGAGTGGTGTGTGGTTTGGGAGACATTCATCTTATAAATGTGGGAGAATAGATTGACTGAGTCAAGCCTATGGAACTTCCTAGAATAAAAATCCTCAAAATCCTCAAGACAAACCCAATATTGTTTTAAAATGCTGAGCCCGTGTACACATGTCCGTGCGTACGTGTGTGTGTGTGAGATTACTGAATTCAGGCTAATGTTTCCTATGTAGACCTTTAATAGTCAATATGCATAGAATATAGAATAGGACTATGAGAATTATTTTTTGACTCAGGTAACTAATTAAAAGTGCTTTATGAGAAGACAGGAGTCTGTGTCTTTCTCTGCATGGGACTTTCCTGTTTTTTCCTTGTCAACAAAGTTGAAGTCAAAGTGGCCATGTGAGATTGTGGAAGAGCTCGACATGAAAAGACGAGATCTAGGGTTGGTGCCAGGAGATCTCATTTTGCCCACCTAGGTGGGTATTATGTAATGTGTCTCCTAAAAGAAGAAGCTGTGTAGTAATTGTCTTTTAATCTGTTGCTGAAGAGCCTCTTGCTCATGTTAACATTTACGAGGACAGGATGGCCAGATCCAGTTGAGATCCAACTGTTTCTTAGCTTTCATCTGACCTTGGTAGCACTATCGCATCATTTACCAGTGCTCTCTGGCAAAGAGGACTGAAGCGATCATTTTGTATGTACACGTGTGGAGGTGCAAGGTGGAGTTGTCTCTTTAGACTGAATCTGCACATAACAACATTGCTAAAAGGTTTGCCCTTTACCCTATCCACATCTTCTATTATATATACTGAGCTAGTGACAGTTCAGAAAGTAATTGTCAGCTTGCCTGGAAGACCCAATTTGTGCATTAAGATAATGCTGTCCTGATCTCTTGCACCAGTTTGTTTATTGTTTCCTTTGTGAAATATTTTTATTCATCAGACCATAAACCCATACTTACCATATTGAACAGCTCACCCTCTAGATATGAAATAAAAAGTAGAATCTCCCTCTGAGGGCAGTGGGAACTCCAGAAATGTGAATTAGTGGTAGGAGTGATAGGGAAGACAGCTTCCTGTGACATTAGCTTCTCAAACTAATAGTGTACATGTGCAGTAAGTAATAACTCTTCAGGTTTAAGTGTAGATATTGCATCTTAGGAGTAACGTTAGTAGAATATACCTAGGAAAGTGACCAGGCTGAAGAGAGGTCTAGAAAACATAACGAACAAGAAAGGGCTGAAGTAACTATATGTTTAGCCTGGAGAGAAGACTAAACGAACCCATGCTGACTCTTACAAGATTTGACAATGGAAGAGACAGTGCACTTGTTTTGTGTAACTACAGAAGCAAAATCTAGAATATATAGATAGAAATTGCAAGAAAGCAAATTTCGGATAAACAGTACAAATAAACAAAACCTTATAAAAATGAAAACTATCCAAAAATAGAATACATTTACTCAGAAAGTAGCGGCTGCTTCCTAGGGATGTTGAAGTTAGTTGAGCCTTTGGTAGAGATGCTGTAGAAAGGATGCTTGCATGAGTGGGAGACTGGTTAAGTAATCTCTAAAGTTACCCCTTTCATACTCTAAATTACTTTTTTCTATGATGCTGATCAAGAACTAGGAAAATAAAATCATATACCTTCATTCATTCATCCGTCCAAGTGTCCATTCTTTAATTTATTTAAAAAACACTTCTTGAGTGACTACTGTGTGCCAGGTACTATGTTAAGCACAAGATATATGACACAGAAATGTATGATACAGAAATGTAAATATTGATAGGTCATTACAGTATAGGATGATGCGTGCAAAGACAGATGTATAAGTAACAGAAAGAGTCATGGAGATGTTATGGGGAAGTGGAATCTAGGAAGACCTGATGGAGGAGAAAGTCATGCCTGAGTAGAATCTGAAGGGATTCATTGGAATTTGCCCGGAAGGCATGGTGGTTAAGGTGGGAAGACCATTCTATTTTTTTTTTTTTTTTTTTTTTTTTTTTGCGGTACGCAGGCCTCTCACTGTTGTGGCCTCTCCCGTTGCGGAGCACAGGCTCCGGACGCGCAGGCCCAGCGGCCATGGCTCACGGGCCCAGCCTCTCCGCGGCACGTGGGATCTTCCCGGACCGGGGCACGAACCCGTGTCCCCTGCATCGGCAGGCAGACTCTCAACCACTGCGCCACCAGGGAAGCGGAAGACCATTCTAAATGAGGGGGAAAATATGTTCAAAGACATGGAGCAAGTTTGTAAAATTTTAGGTAACTCGTCATTGCTGGAGCATAACGTCTGTCAGGAGACAGGGGAGAGGAGATGGGATGAGGAAGAAAGTGTGAAACTGGGCTAGATCTTGAGTGGCCACTCCAAGGAGCCTGAACCTTTATGGATGCCAGGAAGCTGGGCACAAATGTGCCTTCCTTCTATTCCTGCCCTTGGCTTTGCCTACACAATCCTTGCATCTGAGTTGGAAGTCATTCATAGCAAAAACAAAATGAAAATAGAGATCAGTTATTTTCTGCTGCCACAAAGTCAGCTTAATTTCCAGAATCTCATTATCTGATTTCTCTATATCTGTTATCATTTTGATCCGAATGTAACAAAAAAAAATCGAACATAAGAGTTTTACCATTTACCACAAATTGAACAATATTATGTGTTTTCTAAGCTATTTCAAATGTCTGTGGACAGGAAATGAAATAATATCTGTAGCTGTTCCTTCGTAGAAAGCCTGTCTCCCAGTTGATATGGTATGTTCTTTTTAAGTTATAAGCAAATGGAGTCATCTTAACAACAACAATATAAACCTTCCAGAGTTTAGCATTGTTTTGGTTCTGATTTTTAAAGAAAAGCTCTTATCTCTTTAGTCATACAATTCAAATGAGCTTTAATTTTTGTAAAATCCCCATAATTGTCCTTATTAATTAGATGGTCAATCAGATTTGGGGAGAACGCAGACTTATGGACTTTTAAAAAATAACCTGCAATGTTATTATTTTCAAGTATTGTACTTGAGACTCCTGTAAGTGCTTTAAAAAAAAATGCACATTCTTGTTTGAATGCAAATGCTGCTGTAACTACAGTTCTTGAAAACAGTTGGTCTGTATTGGGTTTTTAATATTCATATTTATTAATTTTATTCTGAATGCGCACAGGGAGTGTTCTGGATCAGAGACAGCTTATTGTTATTAAGTTAAAAAGCAAATAATGACCTTGATTCCCCATACCCTGATTTTTAGCCCTGGAGTAACACGATGAAAGCCACGTCAAATCTCCTACACATGCAAGGTCTGTATCACAGGTGAGGAACGGGAAAATGGGTTTTCTCTTTTTTAAATACAGAAGAAAGAAGCAGCTACCTCCTGCTTCCCTCTTGAAAGGAGGGAGTGAAACCTTTCTCTTTGGAGACAAAATGGAAAGGATTCTGGCTTCTTACTCCAGCCTTTTGGACTATAAATGCATCTTTCCAAGGACTAGATGTGTCTCTAAGTCTTATGACCTAGAAATGTCTCCAAGGTCCCTGGCCTCGCTTTTCCTTGAAATGTAAACATTTACCTCCAGAGTTAGATAAATCCCCCTGGAGTTCTGTCACTATCTATACAGTTGTAAATTACCTTCCCAAGGCTTACTCTTAGCCCAAGATCCCAAGTTTTCAACAACATTTATTTATAAGTCCCCAGTCTCTGCAGATACACAAAAATATTTTCTCTATACTCCATAGTCAGCCTACACTCTCAATGAGGCTAACATTTCTTTGTGTTAAGGATGCATGCTTGCTTAGCAAATCTTTTTCCCTATGCTCAGTAAAAATAAGCTTCAGCTCAGTATGTTCTCATCATAATAAATTTTAGTATAATTCATTCAACAAATTCAACAGATACTGGCAGAGTGCCTACTGTGTGCCAGGCCTTATTCTAAAGAGGTATTTAACTTAACTTGTAAGTAGATTTGTTCCAGAGTTGACATTTTACTGTTGCCTGTGTACCTTCCCCTTCCATTAGAATGACTCTTCTCCAGTTAGATCAATTCTTGTTTCATTTGCTATTCCAACAGTTCTAAATGATCACAGTACCAAAAACATGCAATCTGAAAAAAATTTTGAGCAAGATTTGGAACATTGTTCTTTGGGGACTATTAAATTCAATCATTTTTCTTTGTACTTTGCCATCCTTCCTTATCACTTATAATCCTAACTGCTAATCTTCAAGACATTCACGTATCTTTCTTCACTAAACTCAAGCACATTAATTTGCATGCTAGACTAACTCAAATGACTTCTCAGCTTTAAAGCAAGGAAAGGTTTTCTCCAAAATATTTCCGACTATCAAACAGTTTTGTTTGCCAGATTTTAAAGTCCACTTTTATCACTAAGTCCATGGTTGCTTAAAAGTATATGGTTTTTTCATAACCTGCTTATCCTTCACTAAAAGAAAATCAAAGTATTTATACTGACAGCATCATAGGTAGTCAAAATCAAAGTGACCCTTCACTAACATGTCTCTGGGTCATTTCTTAAGATCATCTTAGAAAAGATAGTAGTTTAATGAGCAAAAAATTAAAATATAACCAAAAAGATAGTTTAGGGGCTTCCCTGGTGGCGCAGTGGTTGAGAGTCCGCCTGCCGATGCAGGGGACACGGGTTCGTGCCCCGGTCCAGGAGGATCCCACATGCCGCAGAGCGGCTGGGCCCGTGAGCCATGGCCGCTGAGCCTGCGCGTCCGGAGCCTGTGCTCCACAACGGGAGAGGCCACAACAGTGAGAGGCCCGCGTACCGCAAAAACAAAAAAAAAAAAAAAAAGATAGTTTAGTACAGTTAAAGGACAAAACTTGGAATTCCAAGCATAGCAAACCATAATGAGTTATTTCTCCTAAAGCTTTGAATTTAGTGCAAAAATAGGTTGAAACAATAAGAAGTTAGTTATAGCATAGTTTTTGTTACTTTCCAGTCAATAAAACACCTGGGGAATTTAATATGATTTTTTAATGTTTATTTCATCCATTTATATCTTTCCATTATAGTTCAGAGCAAGTAAATAACTTGTGCTAGAAAATAATCAATAATAACATGTGTAGTGTATATTTTCCCAACCAAAGAGTGATTATGAGTTTGAGGCTAGGCCAGCCAGGTTAGCAACACATGGCCGAGTGTTGAAGACATGCTTCGACACACATATACAGCCCTTTGACAAGGCTGGGAGACTTACTGCTTCCAGGAATTTAAGGTAAATCCTGTCCAATTATTAGCTGACCACTAAGCTAACCAAGCAGTGACTTCAGTGCCCACACACAATAAAGAATACAGAGTTTACATAATTTATTCAGAAACGTCTCTAAACAAACAGCAGCAACAACAACAATGACAAACAGCAACAAAAAGAAACCCTGAGGAGAGGGGAAAATCTGATTTTCAGACTTGCCACATTATATTATGTAAAATGTCCAGTTGAAAACAAAAAATATGAGGTATACAAAAAAAAAGAACAAGAAAATATATCCCCGGGGGCGGGGGGACGCAATCAATAAAAACTGTCCTTGAGGGAGCCAAGACTTTGGACTTATTAGACAAAGACTGTAGATCAGCTATTTTAAACTTGTTCAAAGAACCAAATAAAAGCAGCTCTAAAGAACCTAAGAAAGCATGAGAATGATGTCTCACCAAATAGAAAATACCAGTAAAGAGATAGACTTTATAAAAGGGAACCAAATAGAAATTCTGGAGTTGCAAAGCACAATAATTGAAATGAAGAATCTACTTGCAGAACCCAACAGCAGATTTGAGCAGTCAGCAGAAAGAATCAGTGGACTTGAAAATAGGTCGATTGAGATTATCCACTCCGAGGAACAGAAAGAAAAAAGAATGAAGAAAAATGAATAGAGCCTCAGAGACCTGTGGGACACCATCAAGCACATTATCATATGGAAATCCCAGAAGGAGAGAAGAGAGAAGAGACAGGAAGAATATTTGAAGAAATAATGCCTGAAAACTGTTGAAATTTGAAAAAATACATTAATTTACATACCCAAGAAGCTCAATAAACTCAGAAAGATTCTTATGTAGATACATGATAATCAAAATGTCAAAAGAAAGAGACAAAGAGAGAATCTTGAAAGCAGCAAGAGAGAAATGACTCATTGTGTAAAAGAGATACACAACAATTATAAGAGCTGATTTCTCATCAGAAAACATGGAGGTCAAAAGGGGATGGGATGACATAGTCAAAGTTATAAAAGTGCTAAAAGAATTCTATATCTAGAAAAGACTATCCTTCAAAAATAAAGGAGAAATTAAGACAGTCCTAGGTAAACAAAAACTGAGAGATTTCAATTCTAGCAAACCTGCCCTACAAGAAATCAGGCTGAAATGAAAGGGCATTAATTCAAATCCACAGGAAAAAATAAAGAGCAATGGTAAAGGTAACTACGTAATTAAATATAAAATAGTATAAATCTATTTTTGTAACTTTTTCTTGTATTTGATTTAAAATACAACTGTATAATACATAAATACATCAGTGTTAATGGATACACGATGCATAATATGCAATTTGTATGAGGATAACAGCACAAAAGAATGAGGAGGGAATGGAGTTATATAGGAGCAAATATTTTGTACACTATTGAAATTAACTTGGTGTCAATCTGAATGAGATTGTTATAAATTAAGATATTATCATTTTTAATATTTTATTTTATTTTGGCCACGCCACATGGCTTGCAGGATCTTAATTCCCGACCAGGGATCGAACCCAAGCCCCCTGTAGTGGAAGCGTGGAGTCTAATCACTGGACCACCAGGGAATTCCCAAGATATTATTAATTGTAATTCCCAAGTAATCCACTAAGAAATCCATTCAAAAACATATAGTGGAAATAAAATAAAATAAAAGATACCCAGATTGAAAGGAAGAAATAAAACTATCTCTCTTTGCAGATGACATGATCTTGTATACAGAAAATCATAAATGAGCTACTAAAAAACTGCTGTGTAATGAGTTCATCACAATTGCAGGATACAAAATCAATATACAAAAATCAGTTTCTATACACCTGCAATAAACAATCTAAAAACAAAATTAAAACAATTTTATTTACAATAGCATCAAAAATGTTTAAATATTTTGGAATATATTTAACAAAAGAATAATAAAACTAATACCCTGAAAACTATCAAAGATTGCTGAAAGAAGTTAAACAATATCTAAACAACCGAAAAAATATCCCACGTTAATTGATTGGAAGACTTATTATTGTTAATATATCAATATTCCCCAAATTGATATACAGATTAAAAGCAATCCTTATGAGAATCCCAGTTGGTTTCTTTGTGGAAATTGATAAACGGATCCTAAAACTCATGTGGAGATTCAAGGGACCCAGAATAGCCAAAGCAATCTTGAAAAAGAACAAAGTTGGAGGACTCACACTTCCCAATTTTAACACTTGACTGTAAAGCAACAGTAATCAAGACAGTGTGGTACTGGCCTAAGGATAAACACATACAACAGTGGAATAGAATTGAGAATCTAGAAATAAACCCATGTATCCATGGTCAATTGATTTTTAACAAGGATGCCAAGGGCCTTTAGTGGAGAAAGAGTCTTTTCAAAAAATCATGTCAGGACAACTGGATAGCCAAATGCAAAGGAATGAAGCTGTGCCTTTACCTTCACATCATATGCAAAAATTAACTCAAAATGGATCAAAGGGTTAAGTACTCTTTTTTAAATATTTATTTATTTATTTGGCTGCACTGGGTCTTAGTTTCAGCACTCGGGATCTTTGTTGCAGCATGCGGGATCTAGTTCCCCGACCAGGGGTCGAACCCCGGCCCCCTGCATAGGGAGCACGGAGTCTTAGCCACTGGACCACCAAAGAAGTCCCAGGTTATGTACTCTTAACCTATATAAAACTCTTAGGAGAAAACTGAGGCAAATATTTGTGACCTTGGACTTGGCAATGAATTCTCAAAAATGACACCATAAGCAACAAAAGAAAAATGGATAAAACTGGACTTCATCAAAATTAAAAAATTTTGTGCATTGAAAGGACACTATTGAGAAAGTGAAAAGTCAGTTAACATTTTGGTAGAAAATATTTGCAATCTATGTATTTGTTAAAGGACCCGTAGCTAGAATATAAAGAACTCTTACAACTCAATAAGGAAAAAGACAGATAACCTGGCTAAAAAATAGGCAAAAAATCTGAATAGCTACTTCTACAAAGAAGATATACAAGTGGCACATAAAAAGATGTTGGAAATCATCAGCTATCAGGTAAATGCAGATCAAAACTACGATGAGGGGCTTCCCTGGTGGTGCAGTGGTTGAGAGTCCGCCTGCCGATGCAGGGGACACGGGTTCGTGCCCCGGTCCAGGAAGATCCCACATGCCGCGGAGCGGCTGGGCCCGTGAGCCATGGCCACTGAGCCTGCGCGTCCGGAGCCTGTGCTCCGCGACGGGAGAGGCCACAACAGTGAGAGGCCCGTGTACTACAAAAAAAAAAACAAAACAAAACTACAATGAGGTATTACTTTGTACTCACTAGGATGGATAAATCAAAAGGTGAGGTAAATGTTGAAGAAATCAGAGCCCTCACACACTGCTGCTAGTAATGTAAAATGGAGCAGCCACTTTGGAAAACAGTCTGCAATTCCTCAGAAAGTTAAGCATAAAGAAATGAAAATACACGTACACATAAAAACTTGTACACAAATGTTCATAACAACATTATTCATAATAGCTAAGAACTGGAAACAACCCAAATGTCTAGCAGCTGATGAATGGATAAAGAAATATATAGTATGTTCATACAGTGGAATATTATTTGGCTATAAAAATGAATGAAATATTGATACATGCTACAGCTTGTATGAACATTGAGAATCTTATGCTAAGTGAAATAAGCCAGATACAAAAGGCCACACTATTGTATGATTCCATTAATATGAAATGTCCAGGACAGGCAAATCTGTAGAGATGGAAAGTACATTAGTGGTTCCCAGGGCATGGAGTATGGGGGTGGGGGAATTGGGACTAACTGATGAAGAATACAGGGTTTCTTACAGGGGTTATGAAAATATTCTAGAATTAGAGGGTGGTGATGATTGCACAACCTTGTGAATATACTAAAAAACCAAAGAACTGTATACTTTTCAAAAGATGAATTTTATGACATGTGAATTATATCCAAATAAGAAATGAGTTAAAAGGAGAATAAGAAGAATGAAGTTTTGTTATATTACCATTTGTTGGACTCAAAAGTTTTACCAAAAAAGTTTTACCATTGGCCCAGTACAAGACAATATAAACTCTAGTTACATCACAGTATGACTTCTATTTCTAGAAGGAACAATATATTGCAGGTAGGTGGCATAAGTGGCGAGGAGATATGAAATAAAGCCTATCAAAAAATGAGTTTAGGGCTTCCCTGGTGGCGCAGTGGTTGAGAGTCCGCCTGCCGATGCAGGGGACACGGGTTCGTGCCCCGGTCCGGGAAGATCCCACATGCTGCGGAGCGGCTGGGCTCGTGAGCCATGGCTGCTGGGCCTGCGGGTCCGGAGCCTGTGCTCCGCAACGGGAGAGGCCACAACAGTGAGAGGCCCGCGTACCGCAAAAAAAAAAAAAAAAAAGAGTTTAACTACCACCTACATCACAGGTAAGATCAGTGACTTTGTATCAGAGTGTTCTGAGCGATCTGCCTAGGCAAGTAAGTGTCAGTGACAAATAGAGTGACCAACTGTCTTAGTTTGCCTAAGACAGGATTTTCCTGCGATCCAGTATTTTCGGTGCTAGACCTGGGATTATCTTGGACAAACCAGGATGGTAGGTCACCCAAGACAACAGTTGGGCCTGTGCCATGAATCTAGACTGCTCATGTACTGGGCTATGCCTGAATCTGCCCAAGCCCCTGGGGATCTTCAAAGCATCAGAGAAGAATGGAGTATTCATGGGTTCCAGCTATCAATAACGCTCTTCTATCAGCCCCCTCCCTACACACAAGAAGAACGACAAGTAGGGAGGCCATAAAAGATTTCATAGGATGGACTATTACTCTAGGTGACACCCTGCCTTGTTGCAGTCATTTTCTTGCCTTCTAAATTCAAAAATGGCCGATGATAAGAGTGAAAGGGCAAGTGCTTGTACACAGAAATGTGCACACATCCCTTTTGAGGAAGATCTTCATTCCAAATGAAAAAAAAATGTAATAGCACACTTACCATGTGCCAAGCCCTCTTCTAAACAGTGCAAATATAAATTCATTGTATCCTCTTATAACTCTGTGAAGTACATACTATTATTATCGTCATTTTTCATTATCCCCATTTTATGTATGAGGAAACTAATATGCAGACAGGTTAAGTAGCTTACTGAAGGTCACACAGCTAATAAATATTAAGCTCAAGGATTTGAACCCTGGAAACCTGACTCCAGAGTCCAAAGTCTTAGCCACTATGCTAAACTGCATCCTGAAATAAGACATATTATGAGTGGACAAAGAAGTGCAGACCCACAAAGACAAGGCAAGTGAGGAAGGGCTTGAGCCTGAAGGAATAATTCAAATAAATCAGGAAAATTACCTTCTCAGTCCTCTAATGCTAATTGACTCATAACCTATAATTACACCCTGCCAGAGGCAGGGCTTAGAAGAATTTTGTGTGGATCATCTTCTCCCCAAATCTCTAACTCAAGATGCCTACATTTGGGGCTTCTATTAAAAAGGGCAATGTGTAATTTCCAAAGAGATGAATTTGAATACTTGAGTATAAAATATTCAGTGTTTTTCAAAGTGATTGACATCCTTAATTCATAGTTTGTCTTGACTGTTGTCAGTCAAAGCATAAAAGTTCAGAAAATGGGGCTTCCCTGGTGGCGCAGTGGTTGAGAGTCCGCCTGCCGATGCAGGGGACACGGGTTCATGCCCCGGCCCAGGAGGATCCCACGTGCCGTGGAGCGGCTGGGCCCGTGAGCCATGGCCACTGAGCCTGCGTGTCTGGAGCCCGTGCTCCGCAACGGGAGAGGCCACAACAGTGAGAGGCCTGCGTACCGCAAAAAAAAAAAAAAAAAAATTCAGAAAATGGCATGGACAGGGGTGACAGTGGTGGGGCTTGGACAGTGGAGTGAAGTGGGGATCAACCAGGAAGCACATTAAAGGAAAACATTAAAGCCTATTTCCAGCAGACATTCTCAGAAACACTGCAGGAAATTAATACAAATGACTGGCATAATCGCACTCAATAAAACCGGGAGCAGGTGTCTGGTAGTCCTACAGTCAAAACAACTTAATAAGATTATAGTGCATAGAGGGCTTAAGGAGTTCATGGCTTAGGATAAGTAGGATTCAGTTTTCATTAGAGATATGTAAATAGGAGACATTCTGCTACAGCTAAAAGTCCCTCATTCAACAAGCATTTACGTTGAGTGCCTACTATGTGCCAGGGTCTGTAGTAGTGTTAAAGATACAGTAATGAAAGAGACAAACACAGTCCCTGCCTTCATGGTCTTAATAAGTAAAATAGATATTTTAAAAAGCATCACAGATAAATATATAAATTACAAATTCTGATAGGTCCTTGAAGGAAAAGAATAGGATTTTATGGAAAAGACTAACTACAGAGGCTGATTTGATAGAAGCCTCAGAGTCAGCTCCTCTGAGTCAGTGAAACTTAAGCCAAAACCTAAAGGATGAGTAGGAATTGGACATGGATTTGGAGGTAGAGTTGAAAGTGGACTTCTAGGTAAACAGTCTTGAGGTGGGAGAAAGCTTGGCAACATTCTAGGAATTGAGAAGGCCAGTATGGCTGCAGAGAAATGAGCAATGATCAGAGTGGTGCAAGATGAGAATGGACAGGTGGGAACAGGCTAGATCATATAGATCCTTGTAGACCAAGGAAGGGAGTGTAGATTTTATTTTAAGTACAATGGGAAGTCACTCACACCATGCCTAACCCAACCCTCTAGGTGGTCAGAAAGCACCGAGCTGATCTCCCTGTGCTGTGCAGCTGCTTCCCACTAGCTATCTATTTTACATTTGGTAGTGTATATATGTCCATGCCACTCTCTCACTTCATCCCAGCTTACCCTTCCCCCTCCCCGTGTCCTCAAATCCATTCTCTACGTCTGCGTGTTTATTCCTATCCTGCCCCTAGGTTCATCAGAACCTTTTAGTTTTAGATTCCATATATATGTGCTAGCATATGGTATTTGTTTTTCTCTTTCTGACTCACTTGACTTTGTATGACAGGCTCTAGGTCCATCCACCTCACTACAAAAAACTCAATTTCATTTCTTTTTATGGCTGAGTAATATTCTGTTGTACATACGGGCCACATCTTCTTTATCCATTCGTCTGTCGATGCACACTTAGGTTGCTTCCATGTCCTGGCTATTGTAAATAGGGCCGCAATGAACATTGTGGTACATGACTCTTTTTGAATTATGGTTTTCTCAGGGTATATGCCCAGTAGTGGGATTGCTGGGTCATATGGTAGTTCTATTTGTAGTTTTTTAAGGAACCTCCATACTGTTCTCCATAGTGGCTGTATCAATTTACATTCCCACCAACAGTGCAAGAGGGTTCCCTTTTCTCCACACCCTCTCCAGAATTTATTGTTTGTAGAGTTTTTGATGATGGCCATTCTGACTGGTGTGAGGAGATACCTCATTGTCATTTTGATTTGCATTTCTCTAATGATTAGTGATGTTGAGGATCCTTTCATGTGCTAGTTGGCAATCTGTATATCTTCTTTGAGGAAATGTCTATTCAGGTCTTCTGCCCATTTTTGGATTGGGTTGGTTGTTTTTCTGATATTGAGCTGCATGAGCTGCTTGTATATTTTGAAGACTAATCCTTTGTCAGTTGCTTGGTTTGCAACTATTTTCTCCCATTCTGAGGGCTGTGTTTCCATCTTGTTTACGGGTTCCTTTGCTGTACAAAAGCTTTTAAGTTTCATTAGGTCCCACTTGTTTATTTTTGTTTTTATTTCCGTTTCTCTAGGAGGTGGATCAAAAGGGATCTTGCTGTGATTTATGTCATAGAGTGTTCTGTCTATGTTTTCCTCTAAGAGTTTTATACTGTCTGGCCTTACATTTGGTCTTTAATCCATTTTGAGTATATTTTTGTGTATGGCGCTTGGGAGTGTTCTGATTTCATTCTGTTACATGTAGCTGTCCAGTTTTCCCAGCACCACTTACTTAAGAGGCTGTCTTTTCTCCATTGTATATTCTTGCCCCCATTATCAAAGATAAGGTGACCATATATGAGTGGGTTTATCTCCGGGCCTTCTATCCTGTTCCATTGATCTATATTTCTGTGTTTGTGATTGATGCCTTGATCATTATGTAGTGTCCTTCTTTGTCTCTTGTAATAGTCTTTATTTTAAAGTCTATTTTTTCTGATATGAGGATTGCTACTCCAGCTTTCTTTTGATTTCCATTTGCATGGAATATCTTTTTCCATCCCCTCAATTTCAGTCTGCACGTGTCCCTAGGTCTGAAGTGGGACTCTTGTAGACAGCATATATGTGGGTCTTGTTTCTGTATCCATTCAGCCAGTTGATGTCTTTTTGTTGGAGCATTTAATCCATTTACATTTAGGGTAATTATCAATATGTATGTTCCTATTACCAATTTCTTAATTTTTTGGGGTTTGTTTTTGTAGGTCTTTTCCTTCTCTTGTGTTTCTTGCCCAGAGAAGTTCCTTTAGCACTTATTGTAAAGCTGGTTTGGTGGTGCTGAGTTCTCTTAATTTTGCTTGTCTGTAAAGATTTTAATTTCTCTGTCGAATCTGAATGAGATCCTTGCTGGGTAGAGTAATCTTGGTTGTCGGTTTTTCCCCTTTCATCACTTTAAATATGTCCTGCCACTCCTGTCTGGCTTGCAGAGTTTCTGCTGAAAGATCAGCTGTTAACCTTTTGGGGATTCCCTTGTACGTTATTTGTTGCTTTTCCCTTGCTGCTTTTAATACTTTTTATTTGTATTTAATTTTTGGTAGTTTGATTAGTATGTGTCTTGGCATGTTTCTCCTTCACTTTATCCTGTATGGGACTCTCTGCACTTCTTGGACTTGATTGACTATTTCCTTTCCCATGTCAGTGGAGTTTTCAACTATAATCTCTTCCAATATTTTCTCAGACCATTTCTTTTTCTCTTCTTCTTCTGGGACCCCTATAATTCAAACTGTTGCTGCGTTTAATGTTGTCCCAGAGGTCTCTGAGACTGTCCTCAATTCTTTTCATTCTTTTTTCTTTATTCTTCTCTGCAGTAGTTATTTCCAGTAGTTTATCTTCCAGGTCACTTATCCATTCTTCTGCCTCAGTTATTCTGCTATTGATTCCTTCTAGAGAATTTTTAATTTCATTTATTGTGTTGTTCCTCATTGTTTGTTTGCTCTTTAGTTCTTCTAGGTCCTTGTTAAACGTTTCTTGTATTTTCTCCATTCTATTTCCAAGATTTCGGATCATCTTTACTATCATTACTCTGAATTCTTTTTCGGGTAGACTGCCTATTTCCTCTTCATTTGTTTGGTCTGGTGGGCTTTTACCTTTCTCCTTCATCTGCTGCATATTTCTCTGTCTTCTCATTTTGGTTATCTTACTGTGTTTGGGGTCTCCTTTTCGCAGGCTCCTTTTCGCAGGTTCATAGTCCCCTTTGATTTTTATGTCTGCCCCCAGTGGGTAAGGTTGGTTTAGTGGCTTGTGTAGGCTGCCTGGTGGAGGGGACTGGTGCCTGTGTTCTGGTGGGTGGAGCTGGATCTTGTCTTTCTGGTGAGCAGCGTCACGTCTGGTGGT
Organism: Monodon monoceros; assembly: GCF_005190385.1. Taxonomy (NCBI): domain Eukaryota; kingdom Metazoa; phylum Chordata; class Mammalia; order Artiodactyla; family Monodontidae; genus Monodon; species Monodon monoceros. The sequence continues at coordinate 114,663,426 of NW_021703779.1, forward strand.
GTGTTTTGGGGTTTCTGTGAACTTAGTATGATTTTGGGCAGCCTCTCTGCTAATGGGTGGGGCTGTGTTCCTATCCTGATAGTTGTTTGGCATGGGGCGTTTGGCACTGGAGCTTGCTGGCCACTGGGTTGAGCTGGGTCTTAGCGTTGAGTCGGAGATCTCTGGGAGAGCTCTCACTGATTGATTTTACGGGGGCTGTGAGGTCTCTGGTGGTCCAATGTCCTATACTCAGCTCTCCCACCTCAGAGGTTCAGGCCTGACACCAGGCCAGAGTACCAAGACCCTGTCAGCCACACAGCTTTTGGGAAGTCTGAGGTCTTCTGCCAGTGTTCAGTAGGTGTTCTGTAGGAGTTGTTTCACATGTAGATGTATTTTTGATGTATTCGTGGGGAGGAAGGTGATCTCCACGTCTTATTCCTCTGCCGTCTTGAAGGTCCCCCCCATTGTAGGATTATTAATTGTCCTAATTTCACTATTAATGTGTCTCAGGGAATAGGGAGGCCCGAGGGGAGGGAGAGAGATGGGGGAATGGCTGGTCAGTGGAGCAGTCAGAACACACACAACATTTACTGATTAAGTTTGCTGTCTCATATGGGTGGGTTTCGTGGTGCCCTGAAACAATTACAATGGTAACATCAGAGATCACTGATCACAGATAACCATAACAAATATAATAATACTGAAAATGTTTGGACTATTGTGATAATTACTAAAATGTGACACAGAGACATGAAGTGAGCAAATCCCATTGGAAAAGTGATGCCAATAGACTTTCTTGCTGCAAGTTTGCCACAAACTTTCAATATGTAAAAAGATTAATTAATTAATTTAAAAACACAAAAAAACCTGTATCTGCGAAGTGCAATAAAATGAGTTATGCCTGTATTAGACATCTTAGTCATTGCAAAGCAAGAAAAGGAAATAGAAGGTATACCGATTGAAAAAGAAGTAAAACTGTCTTTGTTATATTAGCACATGACATGGTTGTGTACATTTTAAGGAATTCTAAAATATCTCCAAAAATGCTACTAGAACTAATAAGTGAATTTATAGATAAAAAGATATGCAGACAATATAAAAAGCAATTGTATTTCTATGTACTAACAGTAAAAATTTGAAAATTTAAATTTAAAAAATAGAATTTACAATAGCATCCAAAAACATGGCATGCTTAGGAGTAAATTTAACAAAATATGAGCAAGACCTGTAAACTGAAAACTATAAAATATTGTCAAAAGAAATTAAAGAAAATATGTAAATTGAGAGATATACCATGATCATGGACTAGAAGGCCAAAAATTGATATCAATTCTCCCAAAAATGATTTATAAATGCAATACAATCCCAGTGAAAATGCCAGCGTGCTTTTTGTAGAAATTGACAAACTAAATCTATGATATATATGGAAATGGAAAAATCTAGAAGGGCCAAAACAATTTAACAACTAAGCAAATAAACAAAATAGAACAAAGTTGAAGACAAACTATCTGATTTCAAGGCTTTCTATTGGGTTGGCCAAAAAGTTCGTTTGGGTTTTTCCATAAGACATTATAGAAAGAACATTTTGGCCAACCCAATATAATGCTACATTAATCAAGTATAGGCATATAGATCAGTGGATTAGGATAGAGAGTCAAGAAATAAACCCTCACATATAGAGTCAGTTGATTTGGGGAATGGGTACTCTTCAACAAGTGGTGCTGGAACTACTGGATATCCATATGGGGAAAGAATAAACATCAACCATTGTCTCACACCATACACAAAAATTAACTTAAATGAATTATATATCTACATAAAAAACCTACAACTCCAAAACTTCTAGAAGAAAACATAGGGAAAAATTTTGACCTTGAATTAAGCAAAGATTTCCTATATAGTATGCAAAAGGCATAAACCATAAAAGAAAAAAATTGATAAAATAGACTTTATGCAATATTAAAGTTTCTGCTCTTTGAAAGACACAAATAAGAAAATGAAAAGGCAAACCATAGACTAGGAGAAAATATTTGTAATGCATGTATCTGATATAGGACTTGTATCAAGAATATATAAAGACCTCTTACAGCTCAATAAGAAGAAGACAGACAACCCCCCCTAAATTGTCAAGATGCATGAATAAAAGACCAAAAAAGAAGATATAAGAATAGCAGGGACAAAAAGAAAAAAAAGAAAGAAAGAATAGCAGGGACTTCCCTGGTGGTCCAGTGGTAAAGAATCTGGTTTACAATGCAGGGGACGTGGGTTCGATCCCTGGTCAGGGAACTAAGATCCCACATGCCGCAGGCCAACTAAGCCCACACGCCACAGCTACTGAGCTCAGGCGCCTCAACTAGAGCCTGTGTGCTGCAAACTACAGAGCCCACGCACCCTGGAGCCTGCGTGCCACAACTAGAGAAGAGAAAACCCACACGCCACAACTAGAGAGAAGCCTGTGCACCACAACAAAGATCCCACGCGCCGCAGTGAAAGATCCTGCATGCCTCAACAAAGATCCTGTGTGCCACAACTAAGACCCAACACAGCCAGAATAAATTAAATAAATAATAAATAAGTTTTTAAAAAAAGAATAGCAAATAAGCCTCTGAAAAAATGCTCTATATTACTTGTCTTCATAGAAAGTCAAGTTAAAACCACATGAGGTACCACTACACAACCATTAGAATGGCTAAAATCAAAGACTGACCATACCAAGTACTGGTGAGGATGTGGAACAAATGGAACTTTCACACATTGCTTGTGGGAATGGTAAAGTGGTACAACCACTTTGGAAAACTCCTTGGCAGTTTTTTATAAAATTAAACATTCAGTAACCATACAATTCAGAAATCATACTGTTAGGTACTTACCCACTAGAAATAAAAACTTATGTCTACACAGAAACGTCTACACAGATATTTATTGCATCTTTATTCATAATAACCAGTGCAGTCCTGGTAAAACTGGCTCACTGGGGGAAAAGAATTTCTGATTTGTCAATTTCCTTTGTGGAAATACTCCCGCCATGGTTGATTTCAAGCTACCAGCCTGTCATCACCAAACAGGGAGTTGAGAAGAGATGTGTACCATCAGCTCCTACAAGACAGTATGAGCCAGCTTCAGCACACCAGTAATTTTTAGCTCAAAATTGGAAACGACCCAAATGTCTATCAGTGGTTGAGTGGATAAATGAGTTGTGGTATATACAGTGTAATGGAATGCCATTCAGCAATGAAAAGGAATAAACTACTAATGCATGGTACAACATGGACGAATCTCAAAGACATGCAGAATGAAAGAAGCCAGACACAAAAGAGTATGTACAGTATAATTCCATTTATATGAAATTCTAGAAAATGCAAACTAAAACTTAGGTGACAGAAAGATCGATGGTTCTCCAAGTCTGGCAGTAGGGTGGGAGGTGGGGTGAAGGTGAATATATTTATCAAAACTCATCAAACTGTATCCTTTAAATGGGTGTAATTTATTGTATGTAAATTATACCTCAATAAAGTTCATTAAAAAGCTTATTTTCTAGTTTTTGCCCACTAACTAGTAAAATCTTCCTCTAGTTTATGTCCATTAATTTGACTTTTCACCACTGGAAAAACGTAATGTTATTTGCAGAAACAGACATTTATATATGTACTCTTCCTGTCAGAGCATTCATAAAAACATTAAACAGGAGTAGTTCTGGCACTCAGAGAGAGCCCATTGTTAATACCTCTCTAACTAAAGAAGTATCCTTTAATCCTTACCTTTTCTACAGTGTCTCTAAGTTGGTTTCCTATTTGTCTCTCCTCCCCTGCCTCTCATTCTCCATATCCTGGCTGTCTTCATGTGGTATGTACAGAGTAGACATGATGTTCTTCATGAACAGCCTGAGAAGGTGGTATTACTCTCACACAGTAATAGTATCACTAACCTAAAAGAAAAATTCTCCAAGATTTGGATACCCTAGCAGCAAACTAATTATTTAACCCCCAGAAAGCTAGTAAAATAATTCATATAGCAAACATTTACATAGCATTTACTATGTGTCAGGCATTGTTCTGTGAGCTTCATATTAAATTAATATGTTTGATCCTCTCAGCTCTCTGAAACAGGTACACCATCATTATCCCAATTTTACTAATGAGGAGACTGACGCACAGAGTGATTAAGTATCTTATCCAAGGTCACACAACTAGTAATGTAAGAGTTGGGATTCAATTACCTTTGTTTACAAGGAACTTTGTTCTTCAAAGTATAGAACTTTTATAATAAATACAATTGTCAGTTCTGTGGCAAAGAAAATGGAACAAAACATCTTTTCATTGCAGCCATGAAAAAGAAGAATTTGAACAGTATGTATAATACAACTCCAATTTTGTTACTGCATAGCACACACGCAAATGGATGGATTGATAAAAATCCACTGACAGGTCTTGAAAGATAAAAACCAAAATGATAACAAAGACTATCTCTGGGTGGCAAAATTATATATGATATTTTTTCCTTCCTCATGATTTTCTGTATTTTCCAAATATGCATTACATTTATAATTTGAAAAAAAAAGTCAATGTGTTTCAACTATGTGTGGCTTTTAAATATTTCCTGGCATTCTATGATATTGAAGAATCTATGCAGTCAGTCAAAAGTTCTCTTCCCACAAACTATACATCACAGTAAAGAGCAAGGAACATTCAAGTTTTACCTGATGTAATACCTGTTTTTTATATAGATTAATTTCATATACTATTTTATACTACTCATAATAGTTTGGCCTTGTGAATTTTAACTAGGATGGCTTTTGAGCAAATGCTGCCAACAACAGTATGACAATCAACTTGTTTTGCCGTACATTTTGGAAGAGATGGATTAATTGAAAATTTATATGCAATAGCATGGGAGGAATTATATGTCCTAAGCCAAATTTACTTATGATAATAGACTTAATTGGAAAATTCTTTAATGTACAGTTTTAATAAGGGCATTAAAGAAACTGGGAAATTTGAAGAACATCTAATCATTTCTGAATTATAATTGTAAATGAGTGCAGATGACCTAATCTGCTTACGTAAATGATAATTATTAATTTAGCAATTGTACAAATGAGCTCAAAACATGAACTACAATAATTACAATACAAACCAATAACTTCCTTGTCTGCCATTTGCACAAATGATTAAATTATATGAGGAATGTTTTCTCTATACTTTAAAAGCTAATGTAAATTTAAGAACCCAGGGAAATTATTAGTGTAATTAAAACTAATAGGTATACACAAATATGGAAAACAAACAGCTCGATTTGTAAAGCTTGAAGAAAGAACATTTCATTCTACTTTAAATCCTAATATCATGCATCTTTCATTATAACTGTAATGAGTAATGAATCACTGGAAAAATATCACTTCCTGTAGTAGGTTACCGTCCATAGTACTGGTTTTAAAAAAGCATTTTGCACTTATGGCTTTCCCCAAGAACGATGTCTTCTCATTTCCATCTCACCGCAAATAATTTTACGCTTTGCAAATAATACTCTGTATTGTCAGTTAACCAAGAGCCTCAAGTGGAAACCCAAGGTAAATTTCAAAGCGTCTTTAAATGCCAGATGCCTTTCGTTATATTATGATTCTGGTTCAAAGAGTTTGTGCAGAAGAAAAAAAAAACTGGGGGAGTGAAATATCAGAAAAGTACAGTGTTTAAATCTATTTATTGTTGAGGGGTGGCGATAAAGCACAAATCTCAATGAAGGAGTAGCAGGACTGGGAACAGCGAGCCCAGACGGGGTGCGCAAGGCCCAGGCTCTGGGACCTCTGCTGGGCCGAGAGCCCCCAGCGGCTCCTGGGCCGCGCCTTGGACCTCGCGCTCCAGCGGCCCTTGGCGAGCCTAGCCTTTGTTTCCTTCTCCAAATCGTCCCAGTGCGGCCACGGAGAGACCCGCCCGTCCCTGGGTAACCGCGCGCTGCGAAGGGCTCCGGAATTCCCGTGGCACCGACGCAGGAGAGTCCAGGACCTTGATCGCCTTCTCGGGAGTGTGTCCTTCTAACCCAGGAGCGGTGTGGAGTAGGGATGGCTCAACGGCAGGCCAGGCCCGGTAACCACCAACTACCCCACCACCACTATCACCACCGCCACGCGCCTGGAAGCCACATGAGAGCGGTAGGCCCAGTTTACAGAGGGGAAGGGCAACCGATGGCGTGGCCTTGAGGACCGGTCCAAGGGCCGTTTCCCCGGGAACGACTGCTCCGGCCACTACTGCTCTGGCGGCCTGCGCCCTCCGTGTTCAGGGCAGCTGCCCAGAGTCCTCCTTCCTACTATTGCAGAAACCCGGGGATTCACTAATCTTCATGCGAAGCTTTGGAATGCGGGTTTTGGAGATTAACAGAAGCTTTTCGAATCCCGATATACCACCTGACTTCTCTGCATCTCAGTCTCCTTGTTTGTAAAAAGAGGACAATTATAGAATCTACTTTGAGGTTGCTTTAAGAGTCAGTGAAGTAGTACATGTATGGTGTCTGGCATAGAAATGCTCATTATTAGCATTTTTATTATTATATATGATATGTACATGTGACTGGAGTTAGATCAGAGATGGACAACTGTTCTCTTGATAGCCTGATGGAATCTGAATCAAACTAGGACCATATGTTTAAATCATGAGGTATATCACACCCTTAGAAAAAGTGCACAAAACATGTGTAAAGTTCACAACAGAGCTTCTCAAACTTTAACATGCACAGAAATCACATGGGGATCTGTTAAAATGCATGTTTAGGGTAAAGTGTGATATTCTCCACTTGCCACAAGGGTTGAAACAATAAATATAAATCAAACATCTATGTAGTTACCATCCACATCAAGAAAAAGAACATTGCCAGCATGGCATAATGGCATCAATCCATTCCACTTTACTTTCAGAGTTAACCATTCTCCTGACTGCTGTGGTAATCACTACCTTGCTTTTCTTTATAGTTTTGAATCTATGTATGTGTCCCTAAACGATGTGGTTTATTATGCTTGACTGTGTTTGAAGTTTATGCAAACAAAATTGTAATGTGCATGTTCCTTTGTAATTTGCCTGTCTCTCATACTTGTGAGATTCATCCATGTTGATCAGTATAGCTGCCATTCATCCTTTTTTACTATTGTATGGTATTCTTTTGCAAAATTATTCCACATTTTAAGTTTTATTATATAGATCATAAAATTTGCTATTTTAACCATTTTTAAGTATACAATTCAGTGGCATTGACTACATTCACAATGTTGTACAACCATCACCACTATCAATTTCCAGAACTTTCTTATAACCCCAAACAAAAATTCTGTAACCATTAAGTGATAGCTCCCATTCACCTCTTCCTCCAGCCACTAGTAACCTCTAATCTACTTACCATTTCTATGAATTTACCTATTCTCGATATTTCATAGAGGTGGAATCATACAATATTTGTCCTATTGTGTCTAGCTTATTTCAATCAGCATAATGTTTTCAAGGTTCATCCATGTTGTAGCATGTATCACAACTTCATTTCTTTTTATGGCTGAATAATTGTCCATTGTGTATATATACCACGTTTTGTTTATCCATTCATCTGTTGATGGATTCTTCCTATCTTTTGGCTACTGTGAATAGTGCTGCAATGAATATTGGTGTACAGGTATCTGTTTGAGTTCCTATTTTCAATTCTTTCGGGTTTATATACCTAGGCATGGAATTACTAGGTCATGTGGTAATTCTATGTTTAGCTTTTTGAGCAACACTTCTTATTTTCTGATTTTTTAAAATTATAGCCATCTTAATAGGTGTGACGTAGTACCTCATTGTGGTTTTTATTTGCATTTCTCTAACAACTAATGATATTGAGCATGTTTTCATGTGCTTATTGGCCATTTGTATTTCTTTGAAAAATTCTGTTCTTGTCCTTTGCCCATTTTTTATTTGAGTTCTTTGTCTTTTTGGTTAAGTTTTAGGAGTTCTTTATATATTCTTTTTTCCCCAGGTTTATTGAAATAAAACGGATAAATAGGAATTGTATATGTTTAAGGTGTGCAACTTGATGTTTGATATATGTTGTGAAAAAATTAAAAACAGAACTACCATGTGATCTTTATATATTCTTGATGCTAGACATTTATCAGATATATGATTTGAAAATACTTTCTCCCATTCTGTAGATTTTCTTTTTACTTTCTTGATAATGTCCTTTGAGGGACAGAAGCTTTAAATTTTGATGAAGTTCAATTTATCTGTTTTTCCTTTGTTGTTCAAGCTTTTGTTGTTATATCTAAGAATCCTTTGCCAAGTTCAAGGCCATGAATATTTTTACCCTTATGTTTTCTTCTAATAGTTTAGGTCTTATCTTTAGGTCACTGATTCATTTTGAGTTAATTTTATATGTATTGTGAGGTAGGGATCAAACTTCATTCTTTTGCTTGTGGAAATCCAGTTGTCTCAGAACCATTTGCTGAAGAGGTTGCTCTTTCCCCATGGAATGAATTTGGCACCCTTGTCAAAAATCAATTGGCCATAGGTGTATGGATTTATTTTTGTACTCTCAATTCTGCTACATTGGTCTATATGTCCATCCTTATGCCAGTACCATGCTTTAAAAAAATTTCTTTAGCTTTGCAGTAAGTTTTGAAATAAGAAGTGTGAGACCTCCAACTTTTTTCTTTTTTAACAAAATTGTCTTGGCTATTTGGAGTCCCATGCAATGCCATTTGAATTTGAGGATTGGCTTTTCCATCTCTGAAAAAACATGCTGTTGGAATTTTGACAGGGATTGCATTGAATCTGTAGCCTACTTTGGGTAGTATTAACGTCTTAACAATGTAGTCTTCCTACTCATGAACAACAAATGTCTTTCTATTTTTTTAGGTCTTCTTTAAATACTTTCAGCAATGTTTTGCATTTTTCAGTGTACAAGTATTTCACCTCTTTGACTAAATTTATTCATAGGTATTTTATTCATTTATATGCTATTGTAAATGGAATTGCTTTCTTAATTTCCTTCTCTGATTGTCCACTGCAGGTGTATAGAAACATAACTGATTTTTGTGTTAATCTTGTACTCTGAAATTTTGCTGAATTCATTTATTAGCTTTAGTATCTTTCTTGTGGATTCTCTGGAGTTTTCTATGTATAGGATCACATTATCCTCAAATAGAAATAGTTTTATTTATTTCTTTTCAATTTGGATGCGTTTTATTATTTATTTTTCTTGTTTAGTTGCTTTGGCTAGAACTTTAAGTACAGTGTAGAATAGCCATGGTGAAAATGGGCATTCTTGTAATGTTCCTGATTTTAGAGGGAAAGTTTTCAGTTTTTCACCATTGAGTATGATGTTACCTGTGGGTTTTTTTTTTTTATAAATTCCCCTAACCATGTTGAAGAAGTTCCCTTATATGCATAGTTTTCAGTGTTTTTATCATGAAAGGGTGTGGGATTTTTGTCAAATGCCTTTTCTGCATCAATTGAGATAATCATGTGGGGTTTTTTTTCTGCATTATATTAGTGTGGTGTATTAAATTGATTGGTTTTCTTATGTTGAACCACCTCTTTTAATATGTTGTTGGATTCATTTTGCTAGTATTGTGTTGAGGATTTTTGTACCTCTATTCATAAGGGATTAGCCTATAATTCTCCTTTCTTAAGATATCTCTATCTGGCTTCAGTATTAGGGCAATGCTGAGTTAGGAAGTGTTCCCTCCTCTTCTGTTTCTTGGAAGAATTTGATAAGAATTGGTGTTTATTTTTTAAATGTTTGGTAGAAGTCATCATTGAAGGCATTTTTTTTTCTTTTTCTTTTTTGGAAGGATTTTGATTACCGATTAAATCTCTTTACTTGTTACAGGTCTGTTGAGATTTTCATTTCTTCTTGTGTCAGTTTAAGTAATATGTGTGTTCCTAGGAATGTGTCCATTTCACTTAGGTTATCTAATTTATTGGTGTACAACAACTTGTTCATAGCATTCTCTTTAATCCTTTAATGTCCCCACTTTCATTTCTGATTTTAGTTATTTGTATATTCTTTTTTTTCCCTTTGTCTAAAAGCTTATCTAAAGGTTTGCCAATTGTGTTGGTCTTTTCATTGAACCAGCTTTTGTTTTTGTTGATTATCTCTATTATTTTTCTATTCTCTTATTTATATCCATTGTAATCTTTATTATTCCTTTCCTTCTGCCAGCTTTGGGTTTACGTTACTCTCTTTCTGTATCCTCAAGGACTAAAGTTAGGTTATTGATTTAAGATCTTTCTTTTTAAAATGTAGGTATTTATTGCTATAACTTTCCAAGTACTGCCTTCACTGAATCCCATAAGTTTTGGTATGTTGTGTTTTTATTTTCATTTGTCTCTATTTTCTAATTTCCTTTGTGATTTCTTCTTTGACCATTTGGATTTTTAAAGAATGTGTTGTTTAATTTCCACATATTTGTGAATGTTCTAGTTTTCCTTCTGTTATTGATTTACAGCTTCATTCCACTGTAGTTGGAAAAGGTACTTTGCATGATTTCAATATTTTAAAATTTATTGGGACTTGTTTTGTGGTCTGTCCTGGATAATATTCCATGTGCACTTGAGAAGAATGTTTATTCTGCTGTTGTTGAGTGGATTCTTCTATATATGTCTGATAGATCTCATTGGTTTTTAGTGTTATTCAAGTCCTCTGATTTACTATACCACATTTTATTTACCCATTCTACTACTGCTGGGCAATTGCATTGGTTATAGTTTCTTGCTATTATAAACAAAGAAGTAGAAAAATATCTCCCGGTGCACAAGTTTCTCATAACATATACCAAGGAGTGGTATTGCTATGTGTAGATTTTGCACATGTTCAAATTCACTAGCCAGTGCTTATTTCCCAAAATGACTGTACCAATTTACACTCCCATCCCAGTGTATAAGAATTCCCAGGGCTTCCCTGGTGGCACAGTGGTTGAGAGTCTGCCTGCCGATGCAGGGGACACGGGTTCGTGCCCTGGTCCGGGAAGATCCCACATGCTGTGGAGCGGCTGGGCCCGTGAGCCATGGCCACTGAGCCTGCGTGTCCGGAGCCTGTGCTCCGCAACGGGAGAGGCCACAACAGTGAGAGGCCCGCGTACCGCAAAAAATAAATAAATAAAAAATAATAAAGAGTTTCCAATACTCCACAACCTGACTACAGTTAGTATGGTCAAACTTGATAGTTTTGTCAATCTGGTGGGTGGGTTATGGCATCTCGTTGTGGACTTAATTTTTATTTTCCTGACTACAATAAATTAAATTTGTCACTTTGTCCTTTTCTCTCTTTTAGTCTCTCTCATATCCAATTCTTTTCCTCCATTCATGCCATGTTCCTCCCCCTCCCATATGATTCAGAGAGTCAGCACAGTGGTTAAACATGCATGTTTGGAGTCAGAGTTGGGTTGTAGTCCTGCACTATCACTTTCTAACTGTGTGATGTCTGGCAAGTTACTTAACAGAACTTGGCCTAAACACTTAACAATTGCTCACTATTATTTTACAGCTTAACTTTAAAATCAGAAAAATTGACATTAAAATTCCAGCTTTGTTCCCAATGTTTTAACAAACTTTTAAAAAACTTTTTATTTTGCAATAATTGTAGTTGCAAAAAATGTACATGGAGGTCCTATACACCTTTCATCCAGTTTCCCCCAAGGGTTTTATCTTACATAATTATAGTGCAATATCAAAACCAGAAGTTTGACATTGTACAATGTATATGTATGTCATTTTATGATGTGTAGATTCATATAGCTACCACTGCAATTAAAGTATACAACTATTCTCTTACCACAAGAATCTCCTTCATGCCTTTATAACCACACACACAGCACTCCTCCCACCATCCCTAGCCTCTGGCAAGTACTGTAATCTGTTCCACGTCTCTATAATTTTGTTATTTCAGGAATGTTATATGAGCTGAATCATACAGTATGCACCCTTTTGAGACTGGCTTTTTTCACTCAGCATAATTCCCTGGAAATACATCCAAGTTGTTGCTTGTATAAATAGTTCATTCCTTTTTACTGCTGAGTAGTAGTCCATGCTAAATGTACCACAGTTTGTTTAGCTATATACCCATTGAAGGATATCTTGGCTACCTCCAATTTGGGCTATTATGAATAAAGCTGCTATGAACTTTTGTATAGAGGGTTTTTTTGTGAACATAAGTTTTCATTAGATGAAACTGAGCACATTCAGAGTGGTATGGACATAGACCGTAAATTTTCATTAGGAATAAATGCCTGATAGTACAATATCTGGATAATGTAGTGAGCTTATTTTTAGTTTTGACCAGAACTGCCAAACTATTATCCAAAGAGGCTGTACCATTTTACTTTCCCAACAATAATGTATGAATGATTCACTTTCTCCACATGCTCATCAGCATTTGATTTTGCCACTATTTACATTTTAGCACTCTGATTGTTGTGTAGTGATATCTCATTGTGGTTTTAATTTCCCTAATGGCTAATGATGTTGAACAGCTTTCTATATGCTTATTTTCCATCTGCATACCTTCTTTAGTAAGGTGTCTCTTCAGCTCCTTAGCACATTTTTAAATTGAGTTGTTTGTTTTCTTACTGTAGAGTGTTTAGTTCTTTGTATGTTCTAGATACTAATTCTTTGCCAATAGAGGCTTGCAAATATGTTCTCCCATTCAGTAGCTTGACTTATTTTTGTTTGTTTGAAGTATAGTTGATTTACAATATTATATTAGTTTCAGGTGTACAACATAGTGATTCAATATTTTTCTAGATCAGTCTCCATTTAAAGTTATTACAAAACAATGGCTATATTTCCTTGTGCTGAACAATATATCTTTGTTGCTTATTTATTTTATACAAGTACTTTGTATCTCTTAATCCCTTACCCCTGTTTTGCCTCTCCCCACTTCCCTCTCCCTACTGGTAGCCACTAGTGTGCTCTCTATATCTGTGAGTCTGTTTCTGTTTTGTTATATACATTTGTTTGTTTTATTTTTTAGATTCCATGTTTAAGTGATAACATAGAGTATTTGTATTTTTCTGTCTGACTTATTTCACTAAGTTCTAAGTCCATCCAATGTTGTTGCAAATAGCAGAATTTCATTCTTTTTCATGGCTATTGTTAAAATGTCCAGATTTAATGCAATCCCTATCAAAATACCCACAACATTTTTCACAGAACTAGAACAAATAATCCTAAAATTTAAATGGAACTACGAAAGACCCAGAATTGCCAAAGCAATCTTGAGAAAAAAGAATAAAGCTGGAGGTATCACACTCCCTGACTTCAGACTGTACTACAAAGTTACAGTAATCAAAACTGCATGGTACTGGCACAAAAACAGACACAGATAATGGAATATAATAGAGAGCCCAGAAATAAACCCATGCACTTATGGTCAATTAATCGACAACAAAGAAGGCAAGAATATACAGTGGAGAAAAGACAATCTCTTCGATAAGAGATTGTCTGGGAAAACTGGACAGTTACATGTAAAAGAATGAGATTAGAACATTTCCTCACACCATATACGAAAGTGAATTCAAAATAGATTAAAGACCTAAATGTAAGACCTGAACCATAAAATCCCTAGAAGAGAACATAGGCAGAACACCCCTTGACATAAATCATAGCAATATTTTGGGGGATCTGTCTCCTAATGCAAAAGAAATGAAAGCAAAAATAAACAAATGGGACCTAATTAAACTTAAAAGCTTTTGCACAGCAAAAGAAACCATTGACAAAATGAAAATACAACCTGGTGAATGGGGGAAAGTACTTGCAAATGATATGACCAATAAGTGGTTAATATCCAAAATATATAAACTATAACTTGTCTTTTTAATAGAGTATTTCATATAGCAATAGTTTTTTATTTTTATGAGGTCAAAACTATCAATTTTTCCTTTTGTGGACCATACTTTTGGTGTCAAGTCTGAAAATTCTTCACTTAACTCTAGGTCCTAATGACTTTCTTCTATTTTTTCTTTAAGTTTTTATAGTTTTATGTTTTACATTTAAGTCTGTAATCCATTTCAAGTTGATTTTTCAATTATAGTAGAAGGATCATTGTTCTTTTTGCCTATGGATATCGAGTTGCTTAGGCAGCAATTGTTGAAAAGGCTGTCTTGACTTCATTGAGTTGATTTTGTACCTTTGTCAAAAATAAGCTGGGAATATTTGTGTGGGTCTACTACTGGGTTACCTATTCTGTCCCATTAATCTATATGTCTATCTCTCAGTGCCACTCAGTCTTGATTACTGTAGCTATATAACAAATCTTAATATTGCCTAGAATGATTCTCCCACTTTTTATTTTTCAAAATTGTTTTAGCTCTTCCATATGAATTTGCCTTTCCATATAAATTGTATTTTTATTTTTTAGCTTTATAGAGATATAATTGACATAAAATCTTGGGTAAGTTTAAGGTGTACAACTTGTTGATTTGGTGCACTTATATATTACAAAATTCTTACCACCATAGCATTAGCTAACATCTGTATCATGTCACATAATTACCATTTTTTTTGTGTGTGGTGAGAACAGTTAAGATTGACTCTCCTAGCCACTTTCAAGTATATAATACAGTATTATTAATTATGACCACTATGCTGTACATTATCCTCAGAATTCATTCATCTTACAAGTGGAAGTTTGTACCCTTTGACCAGCATCTTTCCACCAACCCAGCCCCTGGTAACCACCATTCTCCTCTGTTTCTATGGCTTTGGCTTTTTTAGATTCCACATATAAGTGATATCATACAGTATTTGTCTTTCTCTGAGTTATTTCACTTAGCATAATGCCCACAGTGTCCATCCATGTTGTCACATATATATATATCACATCTTCTTTATCCATTCATCCATTGACAGACACTTAGGTCATTTCTATAACTTGGCTTTTGTGAATAATGCTTCAATAAGCATGGATGTCCAGATATCTCTTTGAGATCCTGATTTTACTTCCTTTTGATATACACCCAGAAGTGGGATTGCTGGATCATATGGTAATTCTATTTTTAATTTTTTGAGGAACCTCCATACTGTTTTCCACAGTGGCTGCACCAATTTACATTCCCATCAACAGTGTACAAGGGTTCCCTTTTCTCCACATCCTCACCAATATTCATGTCTTTTGTCTTTTTTATAATAGCCATTCTAACAGGTGTGAGGTGATATCACATTGTGGTTTGGGTTTGCATTTCCATGATGATAAGTGATGTTGAGCACCTTTTCATGTACTTGTTGGCCATTTGTATATTTTCTTTGGAAAAATGTCTATTCAGTTTCTCTGCCCATTTTTAATCCAGATTATTTGTTATTGTTGTTTTGTATGAGTTATTGAGTTGTATGTTATATATTTTGGATATTAACTCCTTATCAGATACATGATTTGCAAATATTTTCTTCCATTCCTTAGGTTACCTTTTCATTTTGTTGATTGTTGTTATAAATTTTAGAACTTTATTGTCTATTTACACAAAACGTTCACTGGGAGTTTGATAGAAATTGCATTCGACCTGTAGATAAATTTGGAAGAGAAATGACATCTTTACTCTTTTGAATCTTCCAATTCATGAAAATAGTATGCCTTACCATTTATTTAGATCTTCTTTGATTTATTTCATCAGCATTATGTTGTTTTCATTACATAAATCCTGTATGTGTTTTGTTAGATCTACATTTAAGCGTTTTACTTTTTTAGTGATTATAAATTGTATTGCATTTAAAATTTCCATGTCCACATGTTCATTGCTAGTATACAGAAATTCAATTGATTTTTGTATGTTAATCTTGTATCCTACAACCTTGTTAGACTCACTTATTAGTTCTAGGAGTTTTTGTGTGTTCTTAGGGGTTTCCTATATAGACAATCATGTCATCTACAAATAGGGACAATTTTATTTGTTCCTTTCTGATTTGCATACTTTTTAATTTAATTTGCTTGTTTTATTGCAGTGGTTAGGACTTCCAGTACTATGGTGAAAAAGAGTGATGAGAGCAGACATCCTTGCCTTTTTCCCATTCTTAGAGGGAAAGAATTCAGTCTTTCACTGAATTAAATATGTTAGATGTAGGTTTTTTGTAGATATTCTTTATCAAGTTGGAGGATTCCCTCTCCAGTCCTACTTTGCTGAGAGTTTGAATTGGCATTGAATTAGGAAACATTTTTATGATAATTACTATGTGCTATACAAAGTTCACAATTCTTTTGATTAGCTCATTTAATTATCATAAAAATCTTAAGAGTTAGGTACTATCAATAGCATCTTCTTTTCAAAGATAAGAAAACTGAGGCACGGGAAGGGCAAATAAATTAAACAAGTTAAAACAGCTAGGAAGTAGCAAAGTCAGAATTAAAACCAAGCTGTCTAATTTCAGAATCTATGTACTCAATCAATGCCATATGCCAACTTTGAACAATTTACATTAGCTTTGGGGACTTAGGTTTCTTCATTTGTAAAATGGAGATGATGAATCCTAACTAATTGGGAAGATTAAGTGAAATAATGTATGTGCTTGGCATATGGTAAAAGTACTCAATGGATGTCAGCTATGTCAGTTACTGTAGCCTTACTATCAACTCTCTGGGCTGGAGAGATCGGTAGAGTCTGTGGCATATGAATCTGGTCTATAGAAATAGAGACATCCTTTCCAGCTAAGCTGGAAAATGAGTCAACTCATTCTAATTTAAGACTGTAGAACATACAGGATTAGAGACAGAGGAACTTGAGATCCCCCCTCCCACTCCCATGGTGAAGCTTTATATTATATTTATACCCAGTGTAGAATCTCCAGGACTGGAAGCCACCTTAAAATTCCCAGGATATACAAAGAAAAGATATAGAAAGTACTTAATGAGAAGTATAATATCATAGGCATTTATTGAGCTCTCTTTTGTGCAGGGCAGGGTCAGTAAGAAAAAATATTCAGACCTTTCCTTTCTCAGTCTTCACACAAGTAGTTGTTATTTTGGTAGAAATTGGACGTTGTACTGAACAGGCTGCATTTGTCTGTAGTTACATTTTTTCCCCAATTTATTTTCAGGTGTGTATCAAGTATTGCCTTTTTTTTTTTAACTCAGGAAGAAAGTGACTGAGGAAAAAACTTTGAATGCTTTTAGCAAATCACAGGTGTGTGTTCAGTGTTCCTGGATGGGATTAACAGGCATGCTGAGTGAGCAGAATATTTCAATCAAAATATACACTGAGCACTCAGAGTATAGCAGGAAAAGAGGGAAAAGCATAATGTGAATAGAAATCCTTTTATTCCAAGGGTAGTGGCAACTCAGACAGCAGCTTATACACCTGGGTTCCTGTGATGCTCTTTCCATCACAGCCGTAAACAGCTTTTTGGACCTTTTGGCTGCCGTTCTTTTCCAGCCGAGAAGCTTTTCTTCTGTTTTATGCTACCACCACCTGCTGTCCTGTTCCTACCACACAGAAACTCTTCTCCCCTTTTCCAGACAAGAACTAATCTGACTGCAAGCCCATGATAGGGGCATCTTTAACTGAGTTTAAGCAATGACACAACTTTTTAAGACTTAATTTTAAAAGCACAGACTTCTAAAATAGAAATGTCTTGTTTCAAATGCCTGTAAATAAAGTACTTTTCTTTGTCACGTGATGATGAAGGGCTGAATATATGATTTTCACCATGGCAAGAGGAAACAATTGCATGGGTGAACCATTTATTTATTTTTATTTAACAAGCATATAGTGTTTAGTATGTGTCAGTCACTGTCTTAAGTGCTCTACCAGAATAAGTCTTGTAGTCCTTATAACAAGGTACTATTATTACTGTGAGGTAGTTTCTATTACTTCCATTTTAAAAATGAGAGAACCGGGGCACAGAGGTCAAATAACATGCTCAAGGTCACTGTAGTGGATTATATTAGTGTTTAAAATATTAGGTGCTCCTCCCTGTTGGCAACAGTCTTAGCTATGTTACTGTGTTGCTTTCCTTTCTCCATTTATGTTCAGCTTGGCCATGTAACTTGCATTGTCCTATGACATATGAACAGAAGTAAAATGTTCTGAACAAAAGCCGTAAAGTCAGCTCAGAGTTCACCGTGTTCTTTTCCTCTTTATCCATGAGACCAACAGTGTGAGAGAGGGGACATTCTTTCATATTGGATTCGAGAATTAATACAGATGGAGCAGATGGAGCTGACCCACATAGTACATATAACATGACCAAGAACTAAACCTTTGTGACTGTGAACCACCCAAATCCTTGGGTTATTTGTTCAGATGTTTGTAATCTTTGGCAGTGTAACATACAACCACCAGATCTCATTGGCATTTATTTATTATATTTATATTTACATTTATTTATATTTATTTCTTGCTTTCAAGTTGGCAGGTCAGTGGGACACCCTGATCCATGTGTCTCATTCAAGGGCCCAAGGTGGAGGGCCATCAGCTATCAGTGGCTTTTCATGCAGTGGCAGAATCACAAGAGAGCAAGTCCAACTCATATTTTAAACTGTTCAAGTGGCATCATGTCCTCTAAAATCTTATTGGATAAAGCAAGTCACATGGCCAAGACCAAAGTCAAGAGTTAGGGAAGAATAATCTGCTCTCCATAATGCAATGACAAGGGCATGGATGTAGTGAAGAATTGGGACCAATTATTAAATCTAACATGGTTACTAATTCATAATTTAGCTAAGGTGAATGAGAGTGTCAACAGCTGAAATTCAAATCCAGGCAGGCTGGCTTTATACATTTGTATTTAAAAGTTTTTTGAGATATAATTCAAATTCCATAAAATTCACTCTTTCAAAGTGTACAATTCAGTGCTTTTTCGTGTATTCACAAAAAATCACCACTATTTAATTCCAGAACATTTTAATCACTCCAAGGAAACAGCATATCTTTAGCAGTCACTTTCCATTTCCTCCTACTTCTAGCCCCTTGAAAACACTAGTATTTTTTCTGTCTCTATGGATTTGCCTTTTCTAAGGAGTTCATATAAATAAAATCATACAATATGTGGCCTTTTGTGTCTGGCTTCTTTCACTTAGCATAATATTTTTAATGTATTTCCATGCTGTAGAATGTATCAGTATTTTATTCCTTTTTATGGTTAAATAATATTCTATTATATGTATATATCACATTCTGTTTATCCCATCATCAGTTAGATGGACTTTTGGGTTGTTTCCATTTCTGTTTCAGTTCGCTTCACTATATAACTAGGAGAAAATTGCTAGGTCATATGGTAGGTTATCTAATGTGTTGGCATACAAATATTCATAATATTCCCTTATAAACCTTTTCCTTTTGTAAACTCAGTAGTAATATATCCTCTTTTATTCCTGATTTTAGGAATTTGAGCTTTCTCACTTTTTTTCTTGGCCAATATGGCTAAAGATTTGTCAATTTTGTTGATCTTTTCAAAGAACCAATTTTCAGTTTTGTTGTCTTTCTCTATTGTTTTTCAGTTCTCTAATGTTTTATTTACTCTAATCTTTATTATTGTCTTCCTTCTGCTTACTTTGAGTTTACTTTGATCTTCTTTTTCATAGTTTCTTAAGGTGGAAGTTTGTTAGTGATTTTGAGGTTTTATAATATAGGTATTACAGCTGTAAATTTCTTTCTTAGCACCATTATTGTTGCATTCCATAAATTTTGGTATGTTGTGTTTCATTTTTGCTCATCTCAAAGTATTTTGTAATATCCCTTGCAATTTCTTCTCTGACCTGTTGCTTATTTCAAACTGTGTTCTTTAATTTCTACATATTTGTTATTGAATTTTAATTTTATCCCATTGTGGTCAGAGTACACTTTATGATTTAAATCCTTTTACATTTATTGTTTTATGGCCTAACCTGTGGTCTATCCTAGAAAATCTTACATGTGCACTTGAAAAGGATTTGTGTTCTGCCACTGTTGCATGAACTGTTCTATAGATAAATGTTAATTCTAGTTTGTGTATAGTGTTGCTCAAGTCTTCTATTTCTTTTTTGATCTCCTGTCTGGTTGTTCTATTCATTATTGAATATGGGTATTGAAGTCTCCAAGTATTATTATTGAATTGTATTTTTTGTTGGTTAACACTTTTTTCTCCTATCTGATTGACAGCTGCATAAAGTAATAAATTATAAGTGTATATTGGTGGACACACAGTAGATAAAGTTGTAATTTGTATGACAGTAACATCACAAAAAAAAGGAGGGAAGGAGGGAGGGAAAGACGATATATAGGATCAAAGTTTTTATGTATTATTGAAATTTAGTTGGTATTAATCGAAACTAGATTGTTACGATAAAATGTTAATTGCAATTCCAAGGTAACCACTAAGAAAATAACTCAAAAAATGCCATAAGGTAAATGACACAGGTGTTAAAATAGTAGATGAGAAAATATCTATTTAACATAGAAGAAAGCACTAATGGGGGAATAAATGAACAAAATAAAAGTAAAACATATAGAAAACAAATAGCAAAATGGCAGATGAATACCCTACCTTATCACTAATTGCACTAAATGTAAATCAATTAAGCACTCCAATTATAGGCAACGGTTTGGGCTTCCCTGGTGTGCAGTGGTTAAGAGTCCGCCTGCCAATGCAGGGGACACGTGTTCAAGCCCTAGTCTGGGAAGATCCCACATGCCTCAGAGCAACTAAGCTAGTGCGCCACAGCTACTGAGCCTGCGCTCTAGAGCCTGCGAGCCACAACTACTGAAGCCCGCGTGCTTAAAGTCCATGCTCCACAACAAGAGAAGCCACCGCAATGAGAAGCCCGCACACTGCAACAAAGAGTAGCCCCTGCTTGCCACAACTAGAGAAAGCCCGAGCACAGCAACAAAGACCCAACTCAACCAAAAATAAATAAATTAATTAATTTTTAAAAAAGGCAACGGTTTGCAGAATTGATACAAAATACATGATATAACTATATGCTGTTTACAAGAGACATACTTTAGATTCAAAGACACAGGTAGGTTGAAAGTAAAAGAATAGAAAAAAGATATACCATGAAATAGAGCTGGAACCAGAATAGAGCTGGAAAGGCTACTAATATGAGACAAAATAGACTTTAAGACAAAAGTTGTTACTGGAGACAAAAGGGACATTTCATAATGCTAAAAGTGTCAATCATTCAAAAAAACCTATAAACATATATACACTTAACAAGAGAGATCCAAAACACCAATTTTATTTTATGTTTTTAATACGCTATTTTCAAAGCAGTTTTAGGTTCACAGCAAAATTAAGCAGAAAATACAGAGTTCCCACATACCACCTGAACAACTTCTCCCACTATCAACATCCCACACCGGAGTGGTACATTTTGTTATAATTGATAAACTTACATTGACACATCATTATCATCCAAAGTCCATAGTTTATGTCAGGGCTCACTCTTGTATATTCTATGGGTTTTGAGGAATGTATTATGATATGTATCCACCATTATAATATTGTACGGAATATTTTCACTGCCCTAAAATAATTCCCTGTGCTTTACGTAAACCATTTATCTCTCCCTCCCTCCCACCGAACCCCTGGCAACCATTGATCTTTTTGCTGTCTCCATAGTTTTGCCTTTTCAGGATGTCATATAGTTGAAATGATACAGCATGTAGCCTTTTCAGATTGATTTCTTTCACTTAGTAATATGCATTTAAAGTTGTTGCATATCCTTTCATGGCTTGATAGCTCATTTCTTTTTAGCACTGAATAATATTCCACTGCACTGTTTAATTATTCACCTACTGAAGGACACCTTTGTTACTTCCAAGTTTTGGCAATGATGAATAAAGCTGCCATAAACATCCATGTGCAGGTTTTTGGTGTGGACATGAGTTTTCAACTTCTTTGGGTAAATACCAAGGAGGGTGATTGCTATATCATGTTGTAAAAGAATGTTTTATAAGAAACAACCAAACTGTCTTCCAAAGTCGTCTCATTTTACATTCCCAACAGCAATCAATGAATGTTTCTGTTGCTCCGCATCTTTTGCAGCACTTGGTGTTTCAGTGTTCTGGATTTTGGCTATTCTAATAAGTATATAATGGTATCTCATTGTTTTAATTTGCAATTCCCCAATGACCCAATTCTCTAGTGTTGAGAATGTTTCCAGATGCTTATTTGCCATCTGTATATCTTCTTTGGTGTGGTGTCTATTTAGATCTTTTACCCATTTTTCAGTTGGGTTGTTCATTTTCTTATTGTTGAATTTTTAAGAGTTCTTTGTAGCTCTGTTCATTTTTTCTTCATTCTTTTCTCTTTCTGTTCCTCAGACTGAATAATTTCAATTTACTTATGTCCCCTGGTTCTTCTGCTTAATCAGATTTGCTGATGAGTTCCTGTAGTGAATTTTTTCATTGCAGTTATTCTGCTTTTCATCTCTAGAATTTCCATTTGATTCGTTTTTTATAATTTATATCCCTTTAGTGAGGCATCTTTCTCATGCCATTTTTTAGTTCTCTAGATATGGTTGCCTTTAGTTATTAAATATATATAAAATGGCTGATGTTTGGTCATTGTCTAGTAAATACTACATCCAAACTTCCTCAAACACAGTTTTTCTTCATTACATTTTTCCTGTGTATAGACCATAATTTCTTGGGTTTTTTGCATGCCTCATAATTTTTTGTTGCAAAATGAGCATTCTAAATAATATAATGTGGCAGCTCTGGAAATCATATTCTTTCCTTTCCCAGAGTTTGTTGTTGTAATATGTTTGTTTAGTGACTTTTCCGAATGAATTTTCTGAAGTCTATGTTCTTTTTTGTGTGTGGTCTCTGAAGTATCTGCATCACTTGAGAGGGGTCTTATTAAAATGCTCCTTCCCTACCCTCAAATTCTACCATACAGTTCATACAATTTTACCCATACAATTCAGCCACACTGATCTGTGCTTAAGGGGGGGAGATTAGTAATGTATAGTGGTTAAGAAAAAGGGCTTGAGATCCAGGCTGCCTGGGTTTAAAGTCTTGTTCTGGCACTTACTAGCTGGTATCTGCTTCATTAATGATTAATAATGATATAATGAAAGGTGCTTAAAATAGTGCCTGGCACAGTACAAGTGACATAGTCAACAAACATTAGCTATTATTTTTAAGAGTATTGACATTATTATATTCCCTCAGTAGGTCCTTTGTGCTTGATGTACTCTCTGCGTGCACTCTTCTAGGACTTCTTATGGCTGGCCTCTTCTTGTCATTTGAGTCTGTTCATATGTTACCTCTTCAGAGAGACTCTCCTGACTACTCAATATGTGAAACCTTCTTCCATCATTCTCTGTTACATTACTCTGTTTTATTGTCTTCAGAACATGTGTCACTCTGCAATTATTCTATTTATTTATTACTTCTTCACTGTGTGCCTGTTCATTGCACCCCCCAAATACAATGCTGCATGAGGACAGGGGCCATGTCTACTTTTGGTTACTTGTCAGTGGATCCTCAGGACCTAGAGCAGTTCCTGATGCATAATGGGGACTCAATACATATTTGATTA
The DNA here is from genome assembly GCF_005190385.1 of Monodon monoceros. Taxonomy (NCBI): domain Eukaryota; kingdom Metazoa; phylum Chordata; class Mammalia; order Artiodactyla; family Monodontidae; genus Monodon; species Monodon monoceros. The sequence continues at coordinate 114,686,870 of NW_021703779.1, forward strand.
ATGTATTTCCTTTGCACAGCCTTTACAGAAAAAAAATAATAAAAGTTATAGAAAAGCAAGTGGAAGACCCAAGTAAACAGAGCAACATACTGTATTCATAGATAAGAAGGCATGGTATCATAAAGATAAGAATTCCTTCTCCCCCAAAATCTAGAATTTAAATGGATTCCAAACATGGGTTCTTCATAGAGCTCAATAAGCTAATCTACAATCCATATATAAGAATAACTGATCAAGCATAGTCATGACAATTTTGAAAAAGAATGTGGAGGAGAAAGTTGGAGAAGGATAGAACTGCAGGGAGAAAAAGAGAAACCCACAATTATGGTCAGAAATTTCAATAACCTTCTCTCAATAACTGATACAAAAAGTAAACAGAAAATCAGCAAGGATACAATAGTTTGGAAAAACACTATCAACTACCTTGACCTAAATGACATTATTATACTCTACCCAACAACAGCAGAATGCACATTCTTTTCTTGTGCACATGGAGCATTTACCAACATACACTACACTCTAGGCCATAAAACAAGTGTCAATAATTTTTCTTTTTATTGAATGATTCTTTAAATTCTATAGTGCTTTATAATTTTTGAAAGTTTCACACACATGATTTCATATAATCCCATAATAACATTTAATTGTATTTCTGGTTTTTTATATACAATTTTGAAAGGTTACTTTCCATCTACAGTTATTACAAAATATTGGCTATATTCCCCGTGTTGTACAATATATCCTTGAGCCTATCTTACACCCAATAGTTTGTACCTCCTACTTTCTCATCCCTATATTGCCCCTCTCCCCTTCCTACTCCCCACTGGTACCCACTAGTTTGTCCTCTATATCTGTGAGTCTGCTTCTTTTTTGTTTTATTCACTAGTTTGTTGTACTTTTTAGATTCCATATATAAGTGACATCATACAGTATTTGTCTTCCTCTGTCTGAATTATTTCACTTAGCACAATGCCTTCCTAGTCCATCCATGTTGCTGCAAATGGCAAAACTTCATTCTTTCTTATGGCTGAGTAGTATTCCATTGTATATACATACCACATCTTCGTTATCCATTCATCTGTTGATGGACACTTATGTTGCTTCCATACCTTGGCAACTATAAATAATGCTGCTATGAACATTGGAGTGCATGTATCTTTTCAAATTAGTGTTTTTGGTTTTTTCAGATATATACCCAGGAGGGGAATTGCTGAGTCATATGGTAGTTCTATTTTTAGTTTTTTGAGAAACCTCCATACTGTTTTCCACAGTGGCTGCACCAATCTGCATTCCCACCAACAGTGTACGAGGGTTCCCTTCTCTCCACATCGTCGTCAACATTTGTTTTTTGTGTTCTTTTTGATGATAGCCATTCTGACCAGTGTGAAGTGATAACTCATTGTGGTTTGATTTTCAATCTGTTCTCTTACTTAATGGAATTAAAATGGAAAATATGTCACAGAAAGTTAACTGGAAAATTCCCAAATATTTGGAAAGTAAAACAACAAAACAAAAACCCCACCCTTCTGGATATCCCATGGGTCAAAAGAAAATAATCAAAAGAAAAAGTAGAATTTTTAACACTGACTAATAATGAAAAGAATTTATGGGATGTCACTTAAAGCAGTACTTGCAGTGAAATGTATGGCACTGAACACTTCTATTAGAAAAGGAAGAATGGTCTGAAATGAATGACCTCAATTTGCACCTTAAGAAGCTAAAAAAAGGAAGTACAAACAAAACCCAAAGTAAGTAGAAGAAAGCATAAGTCAATGAAATAGGGAGTATAAAAACAATAGAGAAAATCAAAGAAACCAAAAGCTGGTTCACTGGTGAGACCAATAACATTGATAAACCTCTATATAGACTGATCGGGAAGAAAGAAAAAACACCGTAAATTACCAATGTTAAGAGTGAGAGAGAGGACATGATACAAGTGGTATCCTGGAAGGCAAGGAGGAAGTGTGTCAAGGTAGGAGGAAGTAATCAACTGTACCAAATGCTGCTGCTAGGTCAAGAAATAATGAGGATGCAAAACCGGCGTTGGTTGAATTCCCTTGCGACCTTGGTAAAAGTTTTGGCAGAGTAATGGGGAGAAAAGCCTCAGTGAATCAGGTTCAAAAGAGAAAGAAATGAATCCTTTGTCAGTTGCTTCGTTGGCAAATATTTTCTCCCATTCTGAGGGTTGTCTTTTCGTCTTATTTATGGTTTCCTTTGCTGTGCAAAAGCTTTTACGTTTCATTAGGTCCCACTTGTTTATTTTTGTTTTCATTTCCATTTCTCTAGGAGGTGGGTCCAAAAGGATCTTGCTGTGATATATGTCATAGAGTGTTCTGCCTATGTTTTCCTCTAAGAGTTTTATAGTGTCTGGCCTTACATTTAGGTCTTTAATCCATTTTGAGTTTATTTTTGTGTATGGTGTTAGGGAGTGTTCTAATTTCATTCTTTTACATGTAGCTGTCCAGTTTTCCCAGCACCACTTATTGAAGAGGCTGTCTTTTCTCCATTGTATTTGCAAATGAAGCAACTGACAAAGGATGAATCTCCAAAATATACAAGCAGCTCATGCAGCTCAATATCAAAAAAACAAACAACCCAATCCAAAAATGGGCAGAAGACCTAAATAGACATTTCTCCAAAGAAGACATACAGATGGGCAACAAACACATGAAAGGATGCTCAACATCACTAATCATAAGAGAAATGCAAATCAAAACCACAGTGAGGTATCACCTCACAGCGGTCAGAATGGCCATCATCAAAAAATCTACAAACAGTAAATGCTGGGGAGGGTGTGGAGAAAAGGGAACCTTCCTACACTGTTGGTGGGAATGTAAATTGATACAGCCACTATGGAGAACGGTATGGAGGTTCCTTAAAAAACTAAAAATAGAACTACCATATGACCCAGCAATCCCACTACTGGGCATATACAGACCCCCATAATTCACAGACCCCCTGTGAATTATGTTCACAGACCCCCATAATTCAAAAAGAGACATGGACCACAATGTTCATTGCAGCACTATTTACAATAGCCAGGACATGGAAGCAACCTAAGTGTCCATCGACAGATGAATGGATAAAGAAGATGGGCACATATATACAATGGAATATTAGCCATAAAAAGAAACAAAATTGACTTATTTGTAGTGAGGTGGATGGACCTAGAGTCTGTCACACAGAGTGAAGTAAGTGAGAAAGAGAAAAACAAATGCCGTATGCTAATGCATATATATGCAATCTAAAAAAAGAATATGGCAGTGAAGAACCTAGGGGCAGGACAGGAATAAAGACGTAGACTAGAGAATGGACTTGAGGACACGCGGAGGGGAAAGGGTAAGTTGGGACGAAGTGAGAGAGTAGCACTGACATATATACACTACCAAATGTAAAATAGATAGCTAGTCAGAAGCAGCTGCATAGCACAGGGAGATCAGCTCGGTGCTTTGTGACCACCTAGAGGGGTGGGATAGGGAGTGTGGGAGGGAGATGCAAGAGGGAGGGGATATGGGGATATATGTATACATATAGCTGATTCACTTTGTTATACAGAAGAAAGTAACACAACATTGTAAAGCAATTATACTCCAATAAAGATGTTAAAAAATATAATGAAAGAAGAAGAATTTAAATCCATGAGTATAGACAACTCTTGAATTTTGCTGCAGAATGGAGCAGAGAAGTGGGTCGGTATCTAGGAGAGGAAGTAGGGTCAAGAAAGAGTATACTTTTTAAAATAGGAGAAATAACAACATGATTGTATGGTAACGGGAATGATCCATTAGAGAGAGAAAATTAGATGATGCAGAAGGGAGAAAGAAGAATTGTTAAGCTCGTGTCTTTGAGTATGCAAAAAGAGTAGACTGTATTGTGTACACAAGAAGACGAGACGCTATCCTTAGCCAGTAGCACAGTGGCTCATTCATAATAACTGGAGAGGACAAGGCCAGGGGTACAGAATCTCCAGGTAGGTGTGAACACATGGTACTGGGAACTTGTGGATGATGTCTTCTGATTACTTCTATTTTCTGGAGGAAGTGGGAAACAAGGTCATTAGCTGAGAATGGGGATGGGAGAGGAGGTAGTAGAGGCTTGAGTAGAGAGACGAAGATGTCTAAAGCCCCTTTCAGTTCTGACAGTCTGTGATCTTGAAGCACAGGATAAAAAACAGAAGAGCCTTCACTTTTTTCCCCTTGGAGGGAGAAGTAAGTTCTTTCTATATAAGAACCACAGGAAAAAAAAAAAAAAAAAACTGCGTGAGATTGCATGTGATATCAAGAAAAATTAGAAATAACCTAAATATCCATTAGCTGCTGGAAAGGTTAACTAAATTATGACCCACCCACATTATGGAATAGTATGCAGTGGATTAATAAAATAAAGTAGTTCTATACTAGTCCATATGGAAAGATGCCCTCAGCTTGTAAAGAGATGGAGTAGATGTTGTTTTTCTTCTCATTGCTATTCTCTTCCTTCCTCCCTTAAAAAGTCCTCAGCTTTGAATCTTGTAATCAGACTAAACCCCTCATCACCCCCTCTTGTTGCTGTTGTTCACAGACCCCCATGTTTTGCTGAGACAAAGTGAACATCCCTCTATAGTTAAATGCAAACTCTAGCAAGCAGGTATTAGATCATTTTGTTTCCCTTGCCATCAAAAAGGCCCCAGAGCAGTGAAAAGAGGCAGGCCAAAGAAAGAAGTCTTATCCTGTGGTAATTGTTGCTAATACACAACGTCACACCTCTCAACCCACATTTCTGAGGATTTTAAAGTACAGAAGACAGAGTTAAGGCAGGGACCGAGGAGAGCAGGTGATGGAGACCATAAAGGAAGCATTCTTTTCAAGCAAATTTCTCTATTATGGGATTTTTTAAGATGTCTTATTGGATCAATTTACCTAAAGTAATAAAACACTATTTAATGGAAAAAGCACTGATCATGTGAAGCTAATGTTTTTATTGAAAAAATTTTCTAATATTCCTAGGTCAATTATAGTTTATGCTTCTGTCCTTCCTACCATTTAAAAGCATAAAAACAATAACTAACTTTAAGGATCAAAAATTGTTTGCAAGCCCTGAAAAAGTATGAATGAAGAGATGTGAACAACGAAGAAAAAGGAAGAAAAAAACGGAGGTGAAGGAAGAGGAAGAAGAGAAAGAGAAGGGCAAAGGATGAAGAGACAATGATAGGAACCATCTCTGCCTTAGAGAAAGACGTCAACTTCAGAATCAGGGTAGTGATATTACAAAATGGACTTCTGGAGTAGATTTGCTTGCTTTCTTTTATAAGCTTATAGTTTCTGTTTACACTGTCAAAGCTTTTTGAAGAATATGATACTACTTCTAGCTTGTAAATTCCTTGAGGGCACAGGCCGTGTCTTATAGATCTTTGTATCTCACATAACATCTAGACAATTACTAGCCACAGTGGAGGTGCTCAATAAATATCTGTGGAAGGAATGACTGCAGAAGCCGAGGGATATTCTTTTTAAAAGTAAGAAATGAAGTTTAATAAAATTTAAAGTGCATTTTCCAAATATTAGGTTAATTGTAAATCCATACATTTCAAAGTAAATCTACTCTATATTTTGCCAAATAATTTCTATTTTATCTATATATTAGCTTTTTAATTATTTTAACATGCAATGAACTCTTTATGGCTCATGAAAACTTTTTTTAAATATGTTTTCTTAACTTTTCATTTTGGAAATTTCCAAACTACAAACAAATTTAAAGAATATAACCTTCACCTAAATTCATCAGTTGTTAATACTTTGCCAAATTTATTTTATAGCAAAAAAAATTCCTTTTGGAGCCACTTCAATAATACAAAGAATGTTGAAGCTTTTTTGTAGAAAACAGAAAGGGTATTTCATCAACTCTGATGATGAAGTAAAACCTCAAACATTTCTAAGACTTTAAGACCTTGATGAAAGAGACTGCCAGGCCTATTTTAGTTCACAATTTTAAATCAACCTGAGACAAGTGTAATTAAAACAGTTCTTTTTTGACATTCACTTAAAGCATGGATATATTTTTAAATTAAAACATGAAGTTTTTTGGTTATAAATCTGTGAATAATTTTGACCAATAAGTGTAACATCTATATTAGTCTTTTGATTGGTGGTATATATTTACTTTGATTTTTAGAAGATAAATATATGATTTAGCACAGAACCTGGCACAAAAGCATTCCATGTTCTTTTTATTTTACCTGTGTTATAGAGGAGAGTTAAATTTGTAAATCTAGAATTAAGTATGATATTTGTACACTGCGTGTCAAGGTTGAATTGTAGGCTAGATAATAAACATTTCAAACCACAGCATATATATCCTGGGAGTTAACCATACATTTGAACTCGTTTCCTGCAATGCAGTTATCTTTGCTCACAATGGATTTCCAGGTTTCTTTTTTTAATAACATTAGATAAAAATTTAGAAATTCACAGTTTGTCTCAGTTGAATTTTGGTGCCTTGATTTTTCATATGCAAATTAGGATAGCTTATCATTATATATCATATATATATGTTTTAAGGAATAAAAATATTTATTTAGCTCTTCCACAATTCACAAAGTCTTTTCACTAACATTACCTCATTCATTCTTCACAATATTCCTATGAACAAGCTAAGGTTGTAGAGAGATCTGGAAATGTTTCACCCCATGAACAATTCAAAGACAGGCATTTTTTGAAGGGTAGATTCGGTTAGGTGGAAATTCTTCACATATGCTAAATTCTGCCTTGAGGAAGAGGAATCGTATTTATTATATTGCTTTCCAGGGCAGAACTAAGACTAGTAGGTAAAAATTAATAGTAGTGATATAAAAAATAAGAAATATAAATAAAGCAATAATAAAGATCAATTTTACCATACATGATGTGGCAGGTACTTATAATTAGCACTTTACATACATTCTTTCATTTAATAATGGAAAATATATTATTATACCCATCTTACACATGAGGACACTGAAGCTTTGAAAGATTAGGTAACTTGCCTAAGGTCACACAGATAATCAGTGGTGGTGCAGGAATTTGAATATGTATCTGACTCCAGAGCCAGTGACCTCATCTTCCATGTTATACTATCTTTTCTTTATGCCATACTGCCCATACATGGGAAATGGAGTTACCTGAAGGATTCATTCCAGAATGTATAAGGGGTGAACTGAGAACTCTCAATGGTGTTAAACACTGATATTTGCCGTGCAAACTGGCTCTGAACTACCGTTGGTTCATACTGAACACTAGGACTGAGTGGGGAGAATCTGGGGCATTCTGAGTGTTCTGGAAATAAAGCATTGACATTTGTCCCAGAAAAGAATAAGAGGTAGTGGCTGAATAGTTCCTAGAGGTCAGGAAGGAAAGATGGCATCCAGAATCCACATGGGTAAAGAGCAGGAAAGAAGCTAAGTACCACCATCCATCTAGTTGCTCAAACACAAACCTATCAATCATCTCCGATTTGTTCCTGTCTTTCCACTTAACCTTTCCCAATCTGGCTCACCAGGAGGTCCCATCAACACTATCTCCAACATATTTACTAAATCCCTCCATTTCTCTCCATCACCACCATCCTAGTTGAGATTCTCCTCATCTCCCACCTGAATAACTGCCATAGCCTCTAGCTGGTCTTGCTGACACTCCAACTCCTACAGTCTATCCTCACAAGAAGCCGGAGTGATCTTGTGAAAATGTAAACGAGATCACGTCACTCCTCTGCTCAGAATAGTTCAGGGGCTCCTCTCCGGTCATAGGATAAAGACAAATTCCTTCCTGAGACCTACAGAGTCCTCACATGGACTGGCCCCCACTTGCCTCCCCATCCCCCTCACACCCCACGCTCACCCTTGCTCTCTCCATGCCCCAGGCAAGGTAGTGGAGTAGTTAAGAGTCTGGGCTCTGGAGTCAGACTGCCTGGACTTGAATTCTGGCTCAACCGTTTAGTAACTCTGTGACCTTGGGCAATTTACTTAAGGTTTCTGTACCTCAATTTCTCCTCTCTGTAAGATGGAAATAATACCAGTACCTAGCTCATAGACACAAAACTCACTATGCAGTCCAAAATGTCGATAGTGCTAGGTCGAAAAACCCTGTTGCAGGAAGAATGTTTAAGGCAAAAAAGGAAACAGGTTTCACTGGAAGAATGTATTAGGAGGAATGGAATTGTTTTAAGCGCCACGTTTTGTTTTCCCCTCATGACAGACTAATCTGAGGATTAAATGTAAAATATGCCTTTCGCTGTTTATCAATACAGGTCAAAATTAGCTAGCTCTTCTGAAAGTTATCATTCTTCAAATAGAATAAAGCACAATGTTGAACTACAGAACTGACCACCCATGATTTTGTCCACCAACACATTCTTTGCTCCTTTAATTCCCATTAATCCACGGTGGTGGATAGGGTTCAAAAATCTTTCTGAGCACACAACTCTGGGCCAGTCCTGACCTCTTGCTGCCATCTTACGGAAATAGCTTCTCCAATGGCCTCGGACCCTGTGGTCCTAGCTACATGAATGGTAGCTTCCATTTTGATTAAAATTCTTTAGCCACAGTCATATTTCCTTTCGTCTTTGCGGCAAACCGTGTGAAATAGATGAATGTGTCAGCACACACAAGAGCAAGGAGATGGGACTCTGACAATTGTAAGCTATTCACAAAGTTTTTCCATAATTGTGAATTCAGGGCACAGTTTTTATGCCCAGAAACAAATGGTTTGCAAAAAAACCCATCTTAGCACTCTTTTTTCCCAAAAGGTTGATGATAACTATTGCTTTGTTAAACTTTATGAATTACATTTCAAAAGAGAAAATACCACTCTAATCCACTTTCTATTGATGACAGCAAGATTAACTGTTGCCTCAAACTCATGTCCCTCCCACAATGACTAACAAAGTATTTGTATGTGTTGCCCAGGGATCTACCCGCTCATTAAAAAGACCCATGTTGCAAATACCAATCTAGAAACCTTCTATTGGCTTCTAGAACAAATACAAATAAGCAGATTATGTCGTTTATCCCCTCTCTCTTTGTATCTGTAGTTAGATGTATGGAATAGAATGTGCTAAAATAGATTTTAAGGAACTAGTAGCAGACAGAAATTTTGCTGCTGAGGAAAATACTTGTTTTAAGAAATACAAAAGCACCAATAAAAAGATCTGCCAGGGGATTGGAGTTGGGGAGAATGGGGAGTAATGATTTACTGGGTACAGGGTTTTATTTTGGGTTGATGAATATTTTTTTTGTTGGTTTGGTTTGGGTTGTTGTTGTTTTTTTTTAAGTGGGTGTTTTCATATGATTGGATTAAGACTGAATTTAGTAATGAAAGTAAGTTAATATTTTGTTTAAATTACCATCTTAACCATTTTAAAGTGTACAGTTCAGAGGTATTAAGTACATTCACGTTATGGTTGTGCAACCGTCATCACCGTCCTTGATGAACATGTTTTGTAACTACAGAGCGGGGGTGGTTGCGCGACATTGTGAATGTACTAAATATCGCTGCATTGTTCACCTTAAAATGGTTAATTTTGTTACGTAAATTGTACCTCTGTTCTGAAAAATGTATGCATGTGGCTATTGAAATATAGTGGTTATATAACGCACATTCAGCTTGACATTCAGAGGGTTAACCTGCATCTCCAACATCATAAAACGCCTCCTGCATGTTTGCATACTTACGGTATTGGTACATATTATAATTTTCTCCTCCTTTTTGATAAAACAGGATTTCAGCTCATAAAGGTAACCAAATTACCAGGAAATATAATCCAAGAATATTAAAAATATGTCATTGAATTTTATATTATTGGTGAACCTAACGACTGAGAATGGAAGCTGTGTCCTGAATGTTTGTCAATTCCAGTTCTTCAGCTCTATAATGAACAGCAGTAGGTCTTTCACTCACTGAGACCAATATGATTTTTTTCCTACCTTGCATCTCTATTTCAGCTGAAAGAAAAGGAGAAAAACATCTTCTATGAAATAGTGGCCTTTCTATTTATTGTAGATCACTTCCGAGTTGCTTCAGACAACTGGCTTTTTTGTCCAGGTGTCTTGTTTATCTCTCCCTGTGTTATGGCAATAACCCAACCATTCTGAATTCCCCATCTGCAAAACCAGGTGGGAAACTAACACACCATTACTCCGTGCCTCCAGAGCCCCTTTTGAAAAAGGCTTCAACAGAAATAGATAAACTCCCCCCTCCTTCCAAGGCCAACATAACTCAAGGCAGTGAGATCAGACAAAAAATTCATTTATGGTTGGCTGGCCGAATCCCCTCCCCCTCCCCCAAAGGCCAATATATCTCCTGGGGTGTTTGGTATTTCCAGAGAGGTCCCTAAGTTGAGAGACAGAAGTAAATTGTTTTATATACACATAACACACACAGAGTCAGAAAAGTAGAAAGAAGTAACTCAGCGGGCCAGTGCTAAAATCTTGCGAGAGAGACACGTGCGCGTGCGCAGCCAATCTATAAAGCCTGGTGCCTTCCCTCAGACTGGTTTTCTATTCCCTCTTTTCTGCCCGGATACACGTGTTGGGGGAAGGGACCAGAGGCAAATTTCGCAGGGCTTTCTTTCCGCAGCAACCCGGGCAAGGAGCTCCAGACTTCCCCTCCCCTCCCTCTCCCTTCATCCCAGAATGGCCCCCTGCATTTCCCCCCAGCCAAATCCTCCACCCTCCCCCAAATCAGATTGACGCCACCGTCGAGTTAGTTCCTAGGAAGAAGTCATCTTGCTATGGAGTGTGAGCCCGTCCACACGGGGGCATGGGCAGGGGCAGCGGGGGCGGTAACAACACCTCACACCAAACAAAAACGACGATTATCAGATTGTATTTAATTTCGAATGAATCATTAAGACAAATAGGACCATTTTCGTTTCCATTGGACCCCTTTCCTTTCCGTGGGCCTCTCTTGCCCGCGCGGACCGTCCCCACATCCCCGGAGCCTCACCGCTCTAAGGCGAGCCAGGAGTCCCCAGATAACTATTTAGTATAAACAAACCGTGAGGCTTTAATGGAATTACCTCAGCCTGCTAGTAAATAATTTATAGTAGGCAGTAAATAAAATATGGTTCTATGTCTTTAAAAGAGTTGTCAAGTGGAAAACACCCACCAGAGGGATGTAAACCCCGAAGATTGCCACGCTTAAAGACGCCGGTTGGGATGGAGAGCCGGGGAAAAGACAACATGTTTTTATACCCTGAGGGAAGACGTTGGTGCTGCCAGAGCCGGAGCCGGCTGCTTTCAGGGAAGGTTTCCGCGGGCAGGAGGGAAGAGACCCGACGTCTCTTTCACTGAGCTGAGGGGCAAGTGATTAAAATGCAAAGGAAGGAGGCTGCACTTTCAGAATAATACCTTCCATTTGAAAGCCTAGACGCTTTCAAATTCGTTATCACACTTAATCCTCGCCACCACCCTTCCAGAAAGATCAGGCCAGGACCATGATTCCCATTTTGCGGATGGGTTAAAAAAAAAAAAACCAAAAAAACGCTCTGAGGCTAAGGGCCAGCCTTCAGGTTAAGTGGATGACGGAAGTGTCCAGGTCTTTGCAGCTCCGGCCCGAGCAGTCGTTCTTCCCCGCGGCGCCCCCAGGCTAGTGCCCCCCACCAGACAACTCACGCTGCCCGCCCAGCACACTAGCCCAGTTTTACAACACTCCGGCATCTCTTCTGTTTTCGGTGACCTGAGGGCCCTCTAAATAAATTTTCTGCCCCCCCTTCTCCGTATCACCCACCCCCCGAAGGCGCATCCCCAGTTCGGAGAGGAGGACAGATTTATGAGCGTCTCCTCAAGGTTACCCTCAAGACAACCTTGACCATGAAACCAGAATCTTGAACACTTGACCTAAATTTCCAAGGGCATCTGTTTCCGTCTGTAATTGTCACCAGGCTTCATTTGAAATTCGATCCTGTGTCACTAATGGTATTAACAGGAGCTAAGGTCCAACCTTCCAACGGGAGACTGTTGCATATGATTTTACTTCCAAACGAAAGTAAATCAGTTTCTATAAACCTGCAGCAATCCCCTCCCCGAGTACAATAAAACTGTTGTCGCAATCAATAAATCTCTGGTTTGGGGCAATGAAAATTAGATAACTGTTCTCTCTCTCTTTCTGGCTCTTCTCCCCCACCCCCCACCCCCATAAGACAAAGCCACTATTCAAAGAACGGGGCATCTTGTTAACCATTTCTGAAGTCCCTCGCTGTACCCGGCGCCTTTCAGACACGCACCTCTCAGTCATCGGAGAAAACCAGACGTTTAATTATGGTGACTTTTGTTCGATCATTACGGATAATAAAGGCAACCTTTTCGCTAGATACAATTATAACGCAAGCTGCTCCAACACCTGCACGGATCGCATTTGTCTCCAGCGTGGTTTCTCTCTCCTCCTCTAAACTGCCTTTGAATTTCTCCTTCTCTTCTGACCAGAAGATTTAATATGTTGCAAGAGATAGATTTCACGAAAACGCCTTGTCCCTTCTGTAGCTACATCTGCTCCGACCTATTAAGAAAAGTAAGACATTTTGATACTAATTGCAAATAAATTGTGATGTGTTCACCGAGTAATTGATTTAATGAAGTTCATATGAAACTCCTGAGATTGGCCAAGTGAAAGGCCCCCTGGTGCGTCTATTGTGCAGGGAAAGGAAGGTTGGTTTTTCGTTTTCTTTCTTTCTTAAAACACACACACACACACACACACACACACACACACACACACACAAGTGGCGTGGCGGGTGGAGGGGGGATGAGGAGGGGGGTCGGCACAGATGTTACCTCCGCAGTCGACGCGGTGGCGGGAAGGAGCCTCCGGGATCGCGCCTCCCGCCCGCCCGCCGCGAGCTCCGAGTCCCGCCAAACGAAGCGCAGGCGGCCGCGCCCCGACTGGGCCCCGGCAGCCCGGTACGCGCGGTTCAGCGGCAGACACGGTCGCTAGCGTCCTCGGAGTTGCTGAGGTCGCATCGGGTGTTGCCTCTAGGTTCTGCTCCTCCGCTTCCCGAAGTCTCGACGCCGGCCTCTAAGCCACTTTCCCGGCCCAAAGGCCAGAGGCCAGGAGGCTGAGCGAGAAGGAGGGGGCACCAGGTGGCTCCTCGCCCGGTCCCGGCCCCCAGGCCGCAGCCGGGGAGAAAGCTGCCGTAGCTGGTACACGCCACCCCATGCGGCCCGGGGGTTCCTGGGTGCTGGGGGCCCAGGCCCACCCCGCAGCCGAGAATCTGGACAACGAGGCCGCCTTCGGCGCTCACGCCGATTTTCCTTTTCAACCTTTCTGACCAAATTGGCAAGTTAAGGGGCTGGGGCTTGCGGGCTGCAGAAACGGAGTAAGAATTTTCTGAACACCTGCTGAGCCACAATTAGCTCCCTCTTTCCCAGCAGAGGGTATTATTACTCCCCTTTAACAGATGCAGACACTGAGGCCGGAAGGACCCTTGGAGGTTCTCGAAAAACGTTCCCCAGTTTTCCCCCAGAGCCCTCCCAACATTCTCTTGGGTAACTTAGTCTGGAGGGCGTGGGGGCCAGGGCAGAACCGGCCACAGGGCCCGGCCCATGTCTCCGGGTTGGCTGCGCACAGCCGGCGGCTCGAGTTTGGAATTTTTGTTTCGTTTTGTTTTAAAGACAGAGGAGCTCGTTTGAATAATCAGAGCCTGAGCTGAGCTAGCGGCTGACTCAAGTTCCTCGGAGTTGCCCTGCTGATGAACTTTCCCCGAGCTGCTTCCTCCCGGGTCCGGGAGCCGCTAATCTGGGTCCCAGAGCGCTCGCAGGCCCCAGCGGGGCTGGGGGAGGTGCTGACTCTGCACCGCGGGCGTTCGCTGCCCGGACCCGCGAGCCCGGGTGGAGGGACGAAAGGGGGCCCTCCCAGCCGCCTCCACCCACTTCGGGGCAGCCGCGCCCACTGTGCACGGGGACTGGACCGCCCGCAGCGTGCAGGCCGGTTCTCCTTGGAGGTGGCAAAGAGTTTAAAACTCAGGCGAACGCAAACGGTCACCGCTGGGGTCCGACAGCGTCCACGTTCTCTCCCCGAGGGGCCAGCCCTGGCGCGAAACCAGGCGAAGGAATCAGCCCCTTGCTTTCCCCTTCGACATTTCCCACTGGCTGGTGTTCCAACGCCCGGCCCCGAGCGCCCAAGAAGCGAGTGGGACCCGCCTGGGCCAGGCCGCCATAAGTGCCAGCTTGTCCCGGGGCGGAACTGGGCACCAAGTGCTCAGCCTCCTCCTTCCCGGGAAGCTCTGCTCCCCACGCTTCTGTCGGGGTTCGCCCGGCGCGGGCCCACCCTTTCGGGGGCTCTCGGCCGGCCCCATTCGTTGTTGGGACCGAAGCACCTCTCCTTTTGTCTCGGTGGAGCCCTTTCCTCCTCATTTTTCCGGGACGCAAAAGGAATGGGGGGGGCTAGGCCACCTCGTCCCGGTACGGGGGACACCAGCTAGCCGCCCCTGCCCCAGGCTCAGCATTTCCGCGACCCAAGAGGGAGTCTGGACGTCTGGAGCCCCCTCCCCCACCTGTGGGCCTCGGAGTAGGTGAAGTAGGAGCAACCTTCTCCAGCCCAAGGTCACAAGCACACTTTCTGGGGCCGCGAATCCCTGGCTGCCCCTTTCCCCCATCCGCTTCAGCACTGACGCCGGCCCGGAGGCCAGGCTGTCAGGACGCGGGTCGGCTCTAGCGTCGCGGGGCCGGGAAGTCGGGGGGCCTGGGCCTCAAGGGTCTTCGGGATTGCGGAGGGAGGCGCCGGTTGGGGGAGAAAAGTTAGATTTGAGGGGCTTGGCGGGCCAGGATTGTTTCGGATGACTTTTTCTCCCCAGGAAGTGGGCACCAGCAGCTGATAATCACGGGCGAGGGGCGCGCAGTCTTTGTGAACATTTTTCACATTCCTGGGACCTGGGCAAGATTGACAGGGGCCTTGGAAGGTATGGGACTCGCGGTATCCCGCCTAGTTTGAAGTTGCAGCCTGTGCGCCCCAGGGCCCTGCCCCTCCCGGGCTCAGTGGACCCCAGGACGTGGCTGCACCCCTGGTCCGGGCGCCCCGCTGCGGCGCCCCCTAAGGCCGGGAGGTGGGACCCGGCGGGGGCGGGGAGCCCCGGGGCGGGGGCTGGGTCCGGATGGGGGGCGGGAAGCTGGGTGTGCTCGGGCCCCGCCTGGGAAGGGTCACCCGCGGGGGCTTGGCATCTGAAAGTGCGATACGAGTAGCTGGGAGTGGAGATTTACGATCCTAGAGGACAGAGCGTGAAAGGGGTATCATCATCAGTTTTGACTGAAAGAAAGAAAACATATTTTTAACAAAAAGAAGGGCCCTTGCCATTCACCCGCGTTGTTAGGACAACGCGAACTATCCTTGAAATGATTAGTTCCACTTCAAAGGAATTTACATTCAACAGTGAAAACTCAGCCTCTTTTTATTTACTCGAAAAGACTTTTCACTACGGAGAGTCATATGTTCGGTCCTTCTATTTATTTTTCCGCATTCACGGTGCACTTGTATTAAATCAACAGAAAGAGCTGCACGACGCACTCATTATGCGGACCAGCCCGGGGTTCCGGGGACCCAGAGCTACAGGTAGACGGGGCGGGGGAGAGGGTGCTGGGCTTGAGGTCTGGGACCAGGCAGGCGACCGCCAGGCAGAGGGGATGCGGTGGAGAGTTAGGGGAGCAGGTCTGCGGAGGGGGAAGCATGGCACCGAAAAAAAACCTGACCTAAGCCCCACCCAAACGCGGTAACCGGAGCTCTCCAGCGCTGGGTACAGCGCCTGGCACGCTTCACTGTTTCTCGTGAAGAAAGTGGACCCGAAGTTTCCAGCGACACCCCAGAAAGCTGTTAAAAACTGATCGGGTTGACACAACTTCGCCGGTCACGATTCAATCCCATCTCCACAAATTGAGAAGACACACGCTCATGTCTTAGTAGCTTGGGATGTTTGCTCTCACACATATTCCCAGGGCCCACAAGTACGCGCCCCAACGGCACCCCCGGGTCGCCACTTGTCACCAAATCCAGGAAACCTCTAATCAAAGGAACAAAAGTAAAAAGTTTAGGCGTGCCGCGTCTTGGGAGCGGGTTGGAGTGGGGTGCTACTTCTCTGACAGTCTCCGAGCATCTCTGGCTGGGATAAGGTTCCACCGCCTCCGGCGACTGGGCAGCAGCCACCAATTCTCAGCTTCACCTCACACCCACCTCCAGCCCATGAACCCCATACTCCCTACCCCACTCCAAACTTGCTCTTTTCTTCAGCCCAGGGCTAAGTTTTTCTCAGCAGTAACGGTGATGCTAAACTTTTCCTTGATGACCTTTTCCAGCTTCTAATTAAAGGGGAAGGAGAATCTGTGTTAGCCATTGTATTCAAGAGTTTGTCCACCATCTCCTAATGTATCTTGATTCACACACCCCCCCATCACACACACACACAAACTGAGCCTATACCTTGAATTATTGTCAACATGAATTCTAGCAGTTGCCCTTTCTAACCAGGTTTCTGGGTCTCCCTCACTTAGATTCAGAAGCAGTGGCCACAGGCTGCTTAGCCAGGAATTAAAGGTGGCCGACATTTGCCACCTGTAGCAAAGGTGTGAGCTGGGGTAGTGACTGGGGAAGGCCCTCATTTTCCTGTCTCTGCACAAGACCTTTCAGGGTTGAATGAGAAGTCGGGTTTTGTTCAGCATCCTTCTTCCCCATGGATCCTCTTGGATTTATTTCACCCTCTTGCTCTGATGGTTTCCTTTTGCTTCTTCTCCTGCCCAAACCTGAAGTTTATCCTGAGACATCCCTTGACCTCTCCCTCTCCTTCTAAAAGCTCTCTGGAACAGCTTTCCTGTCCTCTCGTCCCTGACCCTTCACAGAGAATCAAACTACAGTAAGTCAGAACCCCGAGCAGAACTCTGGATGTGCCAGTCCCCCAGGTGGTTTGAGAGAATGTGCAGACAATCATGAGATTCAGACCCCCACCCCTAACTAGATCTATGCCTTAGTCAGTGAACTCTTGGAGACTTCCACATGGGTTGGTGTTTGTTCCTCAGTGGTATCTACACTTCGCTGAAGGTAGCAAATGCATTCCGGTGTCCAACCCTGTACGGTTGCCTTGGAGGTGCCTCTCTTGATCTCATGAAGGAAGGAAGGAAGGAAGGAAGGAAGGAAGGAAGGAAGGAAGGAAGGAAAAAGAAAGAAGGAAAAAAGAAGAAGGAAGGAAGGAAGGGAGGGAGAGAGGGAAAGGAGAGGCCCCAGTTGAAGGCAATACTGGGAGAGCTCTGGGAGGCCTCCAGCTGAAAAGGCTTGAGAATGAGAGGCTCCCGGCTCCCAAGGCAACTCTGGTGGGGGGAGGGCAGGAGGAGACGTGTGAGAAAAGTGACACGTCCTAAAGCACACCCCAGGAGAGCTGGGAATCTAGGAAGGACTCAAAATGTATTTCAAATTACTTTTCATGCTCCCAAGAAAGAGGCTCCTTTTAAGTTCTATTTTAAAAGCTGGTTATTGTTCTGAGTCATAGTCTACACTCTGAAAGCGCCGTTTATACATTTTAACTTTCTGTATAGGGTAGAAGGATGGTAAATGCTATCAGTGTACTTTTCTGGCAAAATCTGTAGAAAATCAAAACTTGGCAAGTTCTTCAATAATAGTTTTCTCATTATAAGAGCTGATTAGGAGTAGCAGAGACATTGATTTGTGAAAAAATGTATGGATTCTTTCTTTATAAGAAATGAGGAAACTCTCATTCATGTCTTGTTTCTGTTTAATGTACATCTCAGGTACCTGAGGCTCCAAATGTGCAAATGTGAATTATGCAGACATGACTGCAGAGCAGACATCCAGTCAGCAGAGGGCAGACTCGTCACTGTCAAACCCTATTTCCAGATTCGGAGGTGACAATGGTAGGTAGGGGTCAGAATGGTGGATATAATCCGGTTGGAATGGGGCTCCAGTGGATATCTAGAAAATGAGAATAAATGTCTATTTCTTGAAAGTAAAAACAAAGAGAGCAAGAGAGGACATGTTGGTAAGTTTTATACCCAAAGAGAGTTCAAAAAGTAAAAGTATCTCAGGACTGGAAAAGCAGACTTTGAAAATCTTGATTTGACTGCTCTGAGGTTGAGTTCAGAGTATCCACCGAATAAAGACCTGATGTTTGCTGTATGCCCATGATACCTGGAAACACTTATGCCTTCTCAAAACCACGAAGCAGCTGGAAATGCTGTAAAGATCACTGAATATGGCAGTGAAAGCCCTTGGTCCTTGTACCTTCCAGTGAGTTCTTAGTCAAGTCACTTTCCCTCTCTGCATTTCAGTTTCTTCATCTGTAATAGGAGTAGATCACCTCTAAGGTCCCTTCTTGCTCTAACAGGATGGGGTCCTGGGAACAAAATGAGATCTGAGCCCACTTAGAATTTAATCCTCATATTCTAGGATCCTCAAACCCTGGTTTCGAAAAGATGGTAGTACGCAGGCAGGGATGAAGGTAGCAAGCAATACTGACCACTTTGTGATGCTAACTTTTTGCATTATCCAGCTTGAGAGCTGTTCTGAGAACAACACTTTAGCTTGTGTGCTAGAAACAGTAGAAACAAAGATGCTCTCAGGCTGATGGACCCAGGCAGCAAATGAGTTGTAAGTAGAAATTCTTGAGGGAAAAAAAAAAAAAAAGCCCTGAGACTGGGGCACTGTCCACCAGGGGAAGGCTGAGGTTTCGGGGTCAGGCCAGAATGCTAAAGTTTGAGTGGACCCTTAACATTCTCCTGGCCTCGGTCTAGTGACCTTGGGGAACCATCAGATTCAAGAAGGCCACTGTTATGTCCGTTGACAGATTTGTGTTCCTCAGGCCTTTTCAACCCACAGTGAAGTTTTGGTTTTCCTCTGGTGAGCAATTTTTACACTGATGGGAATACCTGAAGCAGTTGCTTGAATTGGACTTTCTTGTTTCTGTCTAGAGTGTATAGTAGATTGGTTAACACAAAGAGCAGGGCCACCGCTGATTTTGTTATTCCACTCTTAATTGGCATGAAGCTTCTAAAACTGACAACAACAAAGCCATTGCAGCTGTGGATGTGCACTTGTTCACTGGCTGAGTAGCTCAGAACGTGTCGTGAATAGGAAAAATCATGACATCCTTGAAGGCCTAAAGTCGACTGTGTTCTGGAATCTGCCTTCCTCTGTCGCCTCCACCCCACTTCCCAGCTTTATGTGGCCAAGCTGTGGGCTCATAGACTCTGAAGCTCCAGATAGACTAGTCTGGCATTCAGCAAAGTTAAGTGTTTGGGAGAAAGTGCTGACACTCGCCTTAGGCCTGCCCAGTCCAGTACTGTGGTCACTAGCCACATGGGCACTTGAAATGTGGCTAGGCCAAACTGAGGTGTGCTGTAAGTGGAAAATGCACACTAGAGTTTAAAGACTTGGTACCAAAAAATGCTAAACATCTCAGTAATAATTTTCATATTTTACATGTGGAAATAATACTGGATTAAATATAATATATTATTAAAACAATTTCAACTGTTTTTCTTTTCACTTTTTAAATAGGACTACCAGAAAATAAAAATTACACATACGGTTCACAATTGTGCCTCAGATTCTGACTCTGTTGGGTAGCACTCCCTAGGCAGTTGGGAAAGGGCTCCTAAACACCTACTCGGTGCCCAGCACTAGAACAGACCATATTTTCTTGCTGATGTATCTCCAGAGTCAAGTACAGTGCCTGACAGGTAGTAGGGGCTTACACTTGAATGAATGCCCCCTCCAATACTCCAGACCTAGAAAACACTGACTTTGGAAGAGACAGCCAGGAAGGAGATGTTTTCAGCTCCACCCTGCTGTTGCATGGTTGCGAGTAAAAAGAGCTTGGGAAATTGCAGACCTTAGTTTAAGATTCAGCTCAGCAAGTCACTCACTCACTGTGTGACCTTGAGCAAGTCACTTGTCTCCTAACCTCCTTCCCTTCCTCGGTGTAGTAAGAAGGTTGTGCCACATAGATATCCTAGGTGCCTTCCAGGGCTGATATTCTGGCTCTTTGAACAGGGAGGGGGAGAGAAACCTTTACCCACTCACAATCACCATGCCTCTCTCAAGTTCTCTTTGGGCTCCCTCTTGCTTGCTTTGCTTTTCCTCGTTTCCTCTTCATCTTTGTCCATTACACTCTGTGCTCTTGATTCTCTCTCTCCCCCCATCCTCCCAAGCAATGCTAGTACTGTCTTTCTCCTGCTTTTGTATTGTTCTGCGTCGCCAGTTGCTGGGGATGGAAAATGAGGAAGGAAAAGAAAACCTTTCCCATCCCAGAAGTGACGACAGCAGGTTTTGGAGGGAGTGGAGCTCCTCGCGTACCTTTGCTTTTAGTACTCTGGCGGCGGCGGTAAGGGACAGTACTGGCCAACAAGAGGCCCAGCGTTTAGAGCAGTCAGGAGCTAGAGCAAGACTGCAGCCGAGACTTTTCAAGGAGGCCGTCACGATCTCAGCTGACACTTGCTTCCCTGCTGGCGCTCTTAAAGTTTCCCCTAAAGTTAGGGGTCCTACAGTGCCAGTTTGAAGCATTTGCTCATCTAGCTGTTGAATGGGAACAAAAATCCTCTAGGTCATAAACCCAAATGCCTTCTCAGGGGTCAGGTAGGGAGCATCAGTGGGTAGGGTGGGTGAGTGTGAGACAGTAAGGAATGGTGGGAGCCATGGCAAACGCGAGAGGGCTTGTTCTGGCTGAAGGCATTCAAAGTCTTCTTTTTTTTTTTTTTTTTTACATCTTTATTGGAGTAGAATTGCTTTACAATGGTGTGTTAGTTTCTGCTTTATAACAAAGTGAATCAGTTATACATATACATATGTTCCCATATCCCCTCCCTCTTGCGTCTCCCTCCCTCCCACCCTCTCTATCCCATCCCTCCAGGCGGTCACAAAGCACCCAGCTGATCTCCCTGTGCTATGCGGCTGCTTCCCACTAGCTATCTACCTTACGTTTGGTAGTGTATATATGTCCATGCCTCTCTCTCGCTTTGTCACAGCTTACCCTTCCCCCTCCCCATATCCTCAAGTCCATTCTCTAGTAGGTCTGTCTTTATTCCTGTCTTACCCCTAGGCTCTTCATGACATTTTTTTTCTTGAATTCCATATATACCGTTAGCATACGGTATTTGTCTTTCTCTTTCTGACTTACTTCACTCTGTATGACAGAGTCTAGGTCCATCCACCTCACTACAAATAACTCAATTTCGTTTCTTTTTATGGCTGAGTTCCTTTTGATTTTTAAGTGCTGTGGTGACGAAGCAAAACACAACTCTAGCCTGAATTTGGTTCACATCCAATGTACTTCAAAGTTTGCCATCCTGCCTAGCTTATCTATTGTCTAGGTTTTGGCTAGATTCTTTCTAGATTTTTTTTAGGATGGTGGATGACATACTAAGACAAATAACTTTAGAATTCGTAGTCTATATTTAAAGTGTAATTTCCAATGAACATATGCAAACCTTCCCTTCCTTCCCGTACTCTTTCGTCCTAGAAACATACTCATCTCCACCCTGGGGTCCTCTGTTGCTTTCAAGCGTTGCTTGAACATTAGTTATGTTTCAACTTCAAAGCAAAGCAAAGTGTCTTTTTGAGATTTGCATTCTTTGAGATATGATTATATATTTTCAGCAGATTTCTCCAAATACTTAAAATACTAGTACTTATATACACATAAGCTGAAGTTCTTGATAACTTGGCATTTCTTCTAATGGGAAGAGTTACTCTGAAACTGTCCAGGCTGTCATGGAATTGGAAGGTCTCAGAGCACATCTTGCCAAGGCCACATCTGCCTCGCTAATGCATCTTTCTACCTACTGAGGGGAAAAGATGCCTTCACACCCAAATGACCTAAATACACAATCATCACTCCTCTGTCATCCTGCATCGAGCACTCTAAAGACAGGGCCTGTGTCTAAGCCATCCTGTAGCCGCAGCACCCAAGTCTGGCACTCAAAGTTTATTGAACTGAACTGTCCTTCTGGACTGTTATGGAGCTGAACTGGCTCCTTCCCTAAATATGCTTTTTCCCTGTTCATTTATTTATTTAGCACACATCCATCGCAAATATGTCTTCTGCTATGAAAATGGAAGGAGAAAATGTTTAAGCAGATTCTTTCCCTTGTAACCTTTTCAAGGAAAGGCATACATCCTGAGTATCATTTGTTGAGTGCCAGCCACTCTTCTAGGTACTGAGGACGCACTGGTGAAATGACAGTCCCCACTCTCACAGAGCTCAGGATGGACGATGGCAGAGGCTGGGCCTTAGTGGAGCTCAGGCGTCGCTTCTTGGAGGAAGAGCCTCCACGCTCCCCATCTTCCTCCCTTGTGCCCCTTTAGTAATTTGTGTGCCCCTCGCCACAGACCTTGTTGTTCCATGTTTTAGTTGGCTGTCTGCTTCTCCCAATCTGGACTCTCGGCTGTTCACATCTGGAGACTTGGGTTCCATCACTGCTGCATCCCCAGGGCATAACTTGGCTCCTGCCATAGAAGTGGCACACAATCAAAGTGTGCTTGACTTAGTGGATGAAGAATTGACAATTTTATACAGAGTTTGAAAATGACCAATGAGACTTAAGGATATTGGAGTCAGAACAATTTGTAGTTGAGGTCGAACACAAAGTAGTGAGTGGGTTACTAGAAGACAAAAGAAAGAGCATCTTGGCTCTGGGATGATGGAAGTTCCATGCTGGAATCTGCTCTCACTGCATTCATCTGAGCATTCCGTTTCAGAGTGACATGAAACACTGTAACATTGTAGTTCAGTGGAAGACCACTGGATTTTGGAGGAGATGTTAATTTGAAGCAGAAGTTTAAGAATATCCTTGGAGTCTATTTCTTTCACCCTTCCTGCTACATATATAGAGAAAGACACTAAGTCTATAATCCATATCCAGATCGATATCTCTATCTTTCTATCTTCAATTTTCTTTTGCTCTTCGGATTTTAAAATGCTTTTGAAGCTGAAGAAGAATAATGTGGGGAAACTAAACCATATGAGGTTAGCATGTGGGAAGTGGGAGTGAGTGCCTTCAAAACATGTATTTTGCTTCCTGGATTTGAATTTTTTCTTTTCTTTTTCGTTCTTTCTTTCTTTTTCTTTCTTTCAAAATTGTGTGAAGCTTTTTTACTTAAAGGTAATTGTTGGGGAATTGAGCATTATGTTTCCAGTTGTACTGATATAAAAAATCCAGCCATTTAGATTCCTGTGTTGCAATTCCTTTTTCTATAGCTTTTCTGAATTATTTTCTATCCCTTTCTCTGCCCATTGCACCTCTGTATTTTCTAGAGTAGCACCCTCTTAACCTCAAATACAAAACACCATCAAAGACACTTTGGAAAGTCCCTTACACTGGGACAGTGTTTGAAGCATGTCCTTTTTTCCCCTAACATTTCCTGGGGAATTGTTTTAAAGTAAATGCACCCTCATCTTCCAGCCTTTCATACGTCAGCTCTCGCCTTGTTATCATTCACTTAATAAGCTTCCAAAGACTGATGATTTCACCTGGGTGATGCCAAATGTCCTGTAAAATACTTCCTGTTTTCTTTCCTACATATATCCCTTTAATTCTGTGTTTTTCCGTCACCCTTAACTTTGGGCTTAGGCAGATTGCAGTCAGCATCTGCACCTCCTAAAATGCCCCAGCGCCTGCATTCTGCTGCTGTAGCGCTGGGTCATCACGATACCCACGGTCCCCACCTGTCTCCCCCGCATGTCTCTTGCACACAGGCATAGAGCCCTCACTGGCTTCCGGTCAGAGCACTGTATGGAAAAAGGAGCCCTTTGAGTTGAGGGTCGGGGCCTTAGTGGGGAAGCTTCAGTGATCACAACGCACCTCAGTAAGCATTCTTTTCTGCCCCATTTTCTCCAGAGAGGAGGCTTGGGGCCTGTCATGTTGGAGGGCTGCTGAGAATGGTAGAGCTTCCTTCTGGGCCTGCCCCATGATTCTCCTAGACATTTCAACCCAGCCATGTGTTTGTTCCCAGTGGACTGAGTTCCTGTCATCTGAGGAGTACGTTTAAAGTGGTTCAAGTCTGAAGTGTAGTGGTTGGCTTGACCCCGGCTGACAGGGCTGCTCCTGTTATCAGCAATTAGAAGTGCTTCCAGCCATTCATCTGTCTCCTTGTCTCTTTTCCTTTCCCTATAACCTTCTCGGCTAGGGGAAAGAGACAGCATAATCACTTTTCCTGTCTGACCTCGGCCAAGGAAAAGCTAAAAGAGAATCAGTTAGTTCTAGGAGATGAGAGGGGTGTGTGTGTGTGTGTGTGTGTGTGTGTGTGTGTGTGTGTGGTGGGCAGGGAGGAGGGAATACAAATCAATCTAAGATTTTCTGGCCCCATATTTTCATTTAAATATTTGAAAGGAAAAACTCTGAAGAATTAGTCATCCAGTTGCCGGTCGGAGATGTACAGCCAAGGCGAAAACACCTACTCTGTCCAAGTCTGTTCCTGGTAGAGAAGAGACCTGGAGGACAAAGTCCTTGCCCTCAGGTTATGGCCCATCTTTCTTTGGCTCTTTGAGGACTTGGAAGAGCAGTCTATACTTGAAGCCTCTGCTTCTTTCCTTCAACCCATGTCTCAGGTTGGGTTCTCTGGGAAGCAGAGTCTGAGACAGAGTTAGAATGCAGGATATTTATGAATGAGTTCCCTTGGGATTAACATCTGTGGAAGAGAAGGAGAGGAGGCGGGCTTAGGCCGAGGGAAAAGATGGGCCGTGATTCAGGCCCAGTGATTGCTCAGCCAACCTCACAGGGCTCTCCAGATGGAGGTGGTCCTTCAGAGTTGCCCCGAGCTAGACTTAGATGGCTGGGGCTTTATGCTCCCACGTAAATCAGTCATTAGATGTGTGCCACCCTGAAAAGAAGTGTGACCTTCAGGTGAGGGGTGTCTCTGAAGCTGAGGCCATCTCTGAAGGGGCTGGCTGCTGAAGACCCTGTGCAGATAGTACTCCCAGCAGCTGAGCAACAGATTTTGCATTGAAGGGACAACTGGGTGGTACATCACAGTGGCTACCACAACCCACTGTAAGGTGGCTTTTCGGAAGCCAACTAAATCCCTCTTGCCAAGGTTAGCAATGAACCCCTCATTAGAAAGCTTAACAGCCTTGTCTTGATCCTCTTCTTACATGAATTTTCCTAGCACTTGGCATTGTTGATCAACTTCTCTGGCTTCGAAACCTCCCTTCACTTCTGCTGTAGTTCACTTTTACTTTTCTGAAACTCCTTCAAAGTCATCACTCTATTTTCCTCAGTGAACCATTCAATTATAGGTGCTGTCCCCACCCCCTTGTTGCATCCTAGCTCTCTCTCTCTCTCTCTCTCTCTCTCTCTCTCTCTCTCTCTCTTTTGGCTACACCGCACGGCTTCTGGGATCTTAGTTCCCTGATTCCCTGACCAGGGGTCGAAGCTGCACCCTTGGCAGTGAAAGCTCAGAGTCTTAACCACTGGACCGCCAGGGAATTTCCTCTCCTTCTCTTTCTTTTCTGTGTTCTTTTTCCCTCTGGATGATCTATCCCATCCACCTCCAAATGCCAAGCTACATCTCTTTTCTGAGCTCCAGGTGTATTTCCAACTGACCACTAGATATCCACAACATAAGTGTCTTGCTGTCGCAAATTCAGCCTGTGTGTATTAGTCAGCTTGTGCTACCATAACAGAATCCCACAGGCTGGGTGGCTCAAGCAACAGAAATTTATTTCCTCACAGCTCTGGAGACTGGAATTATAAGATCAAGGTGCCAGTAGGGTTGGTATCTGCTGAGAGCTCTGTCACTTTGAGTTGAAGATTCCCACCTTCTTGCTGTGTCCTCACATGGCCTCTTCTCTGTGCACAGATGAAGACAGAGAGAGATCTCTAGTATCTCTTCCTCTTCTAATAAGGACACCAGCCCTATCTGAATAGGGCCCCACCCATATGACCTCATTTAACCTTAATTACCTCCCTAAAGGCCCTATCTCCAAATATGGTCACATTGGGGAATAGGGCTTCAACATATAAATTTTGTTTTGCAGGAGGCAGGGGACACAATTCAGTCCAAAAACTGTCCTAAAATGAACTCTTTATTCTATTTCTCCTTTCACTGTCCCTCATACTTGCCCTTACCCTCTCTTCCCTTCTCAGTAAATCATACCACCGAGTGGCTTAAGCCAGAAACTTGAGAATCGTCATTGCCTTTTCTTTTCCCTCACCTTCTACATCTAAGCTGTAGTATTTATGTATTGCTGTGTAACAAATTATCCCTAAACTTAGCATCTTAATACAATAAACACTTGTTATCTCACTCAGTTTCTTTGGGTGATAAATCTAAGAACAGCTTAACTGGGTGATTCTGGCTCAGAGTCTCTCATGAGGTCACAGTCAAAATGTTGGCTGAGGATGTAGTCATCTGAAGGCTTGATTAGAGCTGCAGGATCAGTATTAAAAATTGCTCACTTACGTGGCCATTGGCAGGAGACCTCACTTCCTCATTGGCTACTGGCAAAAAGTACTCATTCCTCAATAGATGGGCTTCTCCACTGGGCTGCTTCAGTGACCTCATGACATGACAGCTAGCTTCCCCAGAGTGAGTGATCCAAGAGATCAAGGAGGAGACCAAATGTCTTTTATAACCTAGTCTCAGAAACTATACACCCTCACTTCTACCATATTCTATTCAATAGAGACAAGTTACTGAATACACACTAAAAGAGAGGACAACTAAAGTCCTTTGGAAAGGAGGCGTATCAGATAATTTATGGACATATCTTAAAATCTCCTAAACATCTCATATCCACCCAACTTCCATGCATTCTTAGACTGTTATACTGGCCTCCTGAATTGTCTCCTTGCTTTTAATTTTTCTAAAACCCAGATATAATCATGTGAACCCCAGTGGCTCCCTGGAACCTGCAGAATAAAGCCCACATTCATTAGCATGACATTCAAGGCTCTCCATAATTTTGCTAGAAACTTTTTAAAATTTAACTTCTTTCTTTTTTTTAACTTCATTCTTTTTTTTTAACTTCATTCTTTATTCTTAGTACCTCCCTCTGAACAATCCATACACATTCATACCTCCATGCTTTTGATCATCTTTTTACTCTCTCTCTCTGCCTGGAATTTCTGTGGTTGTTCTAAATTGTTCATCTTCCCTGTATCTACACCCTCTGCCATGTAACTCTGCAGTTCCTCTAGAGGCAGAATATACTTCTCACCCTTCAGCTTTGGACTCAGCTATGTGACTTACTTTGACCAATATTTATGTTAGCAGCTGTGATGTAAGCAAGGGCTTGAATGTGCTTGAGTAGTTGGACTTGCTCTCTTGCACTTCTGCCATGGCCGTGAGGAGAGCTTTCTTTGGGTAGCTACTGCCCTTTCAGCCTGGGCTCCAGAAGGAACACACACACACACACACACACACACACGCACACACACACACACACACCCTGCATATTGGAGCCAAGCCCCAGTGGAGCCCAGCCTAGAGCAGCTGATCTCCAGGCAACCTATGGTTGTATGAGTAAGAATAAATGATTGCGGTTTAAAGCCACTTAGCTTTGGGGTGGTTTGCTACACAGCATACGATCATGGCAATAGTTGACTAATCTACTCTTCCTTATTTTCTTTCCTTGCCAAAATCCTACTCAACCTTCAAACTCCAGCTCAGATGACACCTCCTCTATGAAGCCTTCCCAAGTTTTCACAATGAAAATGAATTACTCCCTTCTCTGAAATCTCATGTTTTATGTGCATTTTATTGTAGTAACTTCTTTTGCTTTGTATTTTCAATTTCCTAATGGATTTGTAAGCTTGCTGAAAGCAGAGTTCATATTTTGTCCTTATGTGATCCTCTGGACACTGGGCACATAGTAGGCACCCAATAAATGTTCAATGACTAGATAAATGAATGAAATCAGCAGATAGCTTACTACTGGATTGGGTGTTACAAAACGTAAGCATCATAAGTTTTCAGAGAGTCAATCACAATGGACCAGGATACTCCAGAGTTAGTAAGGTCTAGTAGCTTCTATTGTCTAGTAGCTTCTCAATAAAGGTTTTACTTGTCATTAGTCATTGGTTACAAGGAACAGATACTCACCCAACCTAGTTCCCAAACAAAGGAGAGTTTATTGAAAATAAATGACACAGGGGATTGTCACAGAACTCAGGGTCAGTAAACAAAGTAAGCCAGGCCTCATAGGGGCCACAAAGCCATCGGGAATTGACACTACATGGGACCACCCAGTCTCTCTCCCATGGCATCTCTGATCTACTCTTCTCTCTCATTGCCGACCTGCTTTCTCAATTCACTCAACTGCTGCATATGGAGCATCATGGTCATCCTCAAGCAGCAGTTGCCCATAGATAAACAGCTCAGTGTCCTGGGACCTCAATTCCAGATTCCCAGGAAGAGGATTGAATTGGTCCAGCTTTGAATTAGGTGGGCTCAGTCAGCTGAGAGCAGGATGCATGGGTTAACTTGGGCAGCTTAGGCTCATCTCTTCGGCAGGGATTATGGATGGGAAGCAGTTCTCAGAGAAAGTGTGGGGAGGCAGGCACTTCAGACTTACCTACTAAATGTTTACTGCATCAGAAAGTCATGAATATGTCTTAGAGGAGCTTTTTATTTTATGGGCCTACTCAATAGCCTTAAAGTTCAAGATCATCAGAACTTGTATGGGCTAGAGAAGGAGAATCTCCTTGGCCTGTGACTGTCACTCTTGCATGACACTCACAATAGTCTGGCCTTTGGAAAGAGCTTAGCACAGTGCCTAGCGTATAATAACGCCCTCAATAAACGTTAGCTATTGTTATTTGTAGATGTTGCCAAGAGGCTGCATTACTGAAGATTTGAATCTGTAGGCTCCTGGATGTGAAGATCTTCCTACAGAATCTTCGGTCCCTAAGAACTCAGGATGGAACAGGAGACTGAAATGAAACATCAACCTCTAAGGGCCCTTTGTGAAGTGACTGCTTGTAGTTATCATTGTTCAAACAGCTAACCTTATTTACCGACTATTTGGAAGAAAGGGCAGTCTCAGATACCACTAGTTAAGCATAGATGAAAAACACAGGGATCAAGTATGTAAATGAGGTTGTATATAGTACATATTACTTCTTAAGAGATACTTGGGGCAAACAGCCCTTCCCTGGGGTGAGCACAGTGATCTCAGCTCTCAGCCAGCTGAGTGAAACCAGAGAGATGGGAATGCAACTGCTCAGGAGTCATGCTGTTGAGTCATGAGGATGTTTTAAAGGAGAGGAAGTGTTTCAATAAGTGGTGTTGGGAAAACTGGAGAGCTGCATGCAAAAGAATCAATTTGGACTACTTTCTCACACTATATACAAAAATAAACTCAAAATGGATTAAAGACATAAGTGTAAGACCTGAAACCATAAAACTCCTAGAAGAAAACATAGGCAAGATGCTCTCTGACATCAGTCTTAGCAATATTTTTTGGATCTGTTTCCTGAGGCAAAGGATACAAAGGTAAAAATAAACAAATGGGACTTAATCAAACTAAAAACTTTTGCACAGCAAAGGAAACCATTGACTAAACAAAAAGGGAGCCTACTGAATGGGAGAAGATATTTTCAAGCAATATATCCGATAACAGGCTAATATCCAAAATATACAAAGAATCCATACAACTCAACATCAAACAAACAACCCAGTTCAAAAACAGGCAGAGGAAACTGAATAGACAGTTCTCCAAAGAAGACATACGGGTGGCCAACAGACACATGAAAAGATGCTCGACATCTAATTATTAGGGAAATGCAAGTTAAAACCACAATGAGATATAATCCCACACCTGTCAGAATGGCTATCATCAAAAAGACAACACATAAAAAGTGTTGGCAAGGATGTGGAGAAGAGGGAACCGTCGTGCACTGTTGGTGGATTTTAAATTGTTGCAGCCACTATGAAAAACAGTATGGAGGTTCCTTTAAAAATTAAAAATAGAACTGCTGTATGATCCAGCAATTTCACTTCTGGATATTTGCCCAAAGGAAACAAAAACACTAATTTGAAAAGATATATGCAGCTGTGTGTTCATTAAATCATTATTTATAACAGCCAAGATATGGAAGCAGCCAAAGTGTCCATCAATAGACAAATGGATAAAGAAGATGTGGGATATATATATGATGTGATATATAGATATAGAAATAGATGCAGTGGAATATTACTCAGCCATAAAAAATGAAATCTTGCCATTTGCAACAACATGGATGGATCTAGAGGGTATTAAGCTAAGTGAAATAAGTCAGACAGAGAAAGACAAATACTGTATGATTTCACTTATATGTGGAATGTATAAAAACAAAACAAACAAAACAAAATGGAAACAAACTTACAGATACACAGAATGAATGGGTGGTTGCCCATGGGGAGGGGGATGGGAGAGCAAAATAGGTAAAGAGGGTTAAGAAGTACAAACCTCCAGTTATATAATAAGTAAACCACAGAGATGTAATATACGGCCTAAGGAATGTGGTCAATAATATATTAATAAATATAAAAATAGTTATTGTTTATGTCCCCCCTTTGTATGGGGACAGGTGGTTACTAGACTCTTGCGGTGATCATTTCATAACATTTGCAAATGTCAAATCATTATGTAGAACACCTGAAACTAACGTAATATTGTACAACTGTATTTCAGTTAAAAAAAAAGAGGAAGTGATGAGAGCTTTCAGGTGACTATCTGAGGAAAGGTGACTCAAAATGAGACATGGAAACCCCTAACCCAAGTAAAGAAAAAGTTGAGGGCTTTTAGAGCACTCCAAAGGCAAGAGAAATGTCAGTCTGGATAGAGGGGGAGACTTTGCTATTTGAGCAAGGTGCTCTCGGCTTAGAAAAGACATTGTGTTGGGCTGGCACTTCTAAGCTCCATTCAAGCTGGCCTTGGGTCTGTCACATTCACCAGTATGTTCTGAGAGCCTAGCACAGTACCTGCCACACAGTACTGATTCAAGACTTAATTTGAGCTAGCTAGAATTCATTCATTCATTCATTCGTTCGTTTATTCATTTCTTTTCTCATTCATTCATTCTTTTGTCCATTCATTCAGGAATGCATGCCTTATAGGTTTCCTCAACCTCAGCACCATTGTTATTTTGAGCCAGATAATTCTTTGTTGTGGGAGGCTGTCCTGTGAATTGTAGGAAGTTTAGGGGATCCCTGACCTCTACACACTAGATACAAGTAGCTGATCTCTCCCAGTTGTGACACCAAATGTGTCTCCAGATGTTGCCAAATGTCCCCCGGGTGGGGGTGGGGGGCAAAGTCGTCTCTGGTTGAGAACACTTGTACCAGAATCCAAGAGTTTCACTATGATTCCCCAAGAATGGTGGTTTCAATGTGAAATCAAGAAGTGCACCTCCAGCCACGGAAAAGTTTAGCTCTTCCATGGCCAGAGGGAGCTGAGAAAAGTAATTCAGTCTTGGACTGGGAGTGTGCACAGTGTGCAAGTGAGGAGAAGATGGCAAGAAAGGTCTCAGAGCAAGGATGTTCAAGCTTTCCTGCCCCTGTGCCTTTCTAAAACTATTCTGAAAAAATAAGAATCCCTCACACACATTTTGTTTTTATTTATTTATTCTTTAGGTTATTGGGGTATGGAGCACAATATCCTTTTTTTTTTCCACATTTTCCCAGCTTTATTGTGCTATTACTGACATATAACCTATTAAGTTTAAAGTGTACAATGTGATGATTTGAAACATGGATATACTGGAAAATAACTACCACAATAATGTTAGTTAATACCTCCATCCCCTCACATAATTAGAATTTTTTTTTTTTTTTTTTTTTTTGCGGTACGCGGGCCTCTCACTGTTGTGACCTCTCCCGTTGCGGAGCACAGGCTCCGGACGCGCAGGCTCAGCGGCCATGGCTCACGGGCCCAGCCGCTCCGCGGCATGTGGGATCTTCCCGGACCGGGGCACGAACCCGTGTCCCCTGCATCGGCAGGCGGACTCTCAACCACTGGGCCACCAGGGAAGCCCTGTGGTGATAAAATTTAAGATCCACTCTTTTAACAACTTTCAACTATCAATATATAATACAGCATTGTTAATTATCATCACTGTGTTTTACATTAGATTCCCGGAACTTATTCATCTTATAGGTGGAAGTTTGTATCCTTTGACCAACACCACCCCATTTCCCTCACCCCCCAGCCCCTGGCAACCACCGTTCTTTATTTCTGTGAGTTTGGCATTTTTAGATTCCACATATAAGTGAGAACATACCAAATTATTTTTCTCTGTCTGGCTTATCTCACTTAGCATAATGCCCTCAAGATCCATCCATGTTACCACAGAGTGTGTGCGCATGTGTATGTGTGTGTGTGTATTAATATATATATTGCTTCCATATCTTGGCTATTGTAAATAATGCTTCAGTGAACATGAAGGTGCAGATATCTCTTCAAGATAGTGTTTTTTTTCTTTTCCATTATAGTTTATTACAAGACATTGAATATAGTTCCCTGTGCTATATAGTAGGACCTTGTTGTTTATTTTATATGTAGTAGTTTGTGTCTGCTAATCCCAAACTCCTAATTTGTCCCTCCCCACTTTCCCTTTTTGTAACCAAAAGTTTGTTTTCTATGTCTGTGAGTCTGCTTCTGTTTTGTAAATAAGTTCATTTGTATCATTTTTTTAGATTCCACATATAAGTGATATCATATCATATTTGTCTTTGTCTTTGACTTACTTCACTTAGTATGATAATCTCTAGGTCAATCCATGTTGCTACAAATGGCATTATTTCATTCTTCTTTTATGGCTGAGTAATATTCCATTGTATATATACAGCACATCTTCTTTATCCATTCATCTGTCGATGGACATTTAGGTTGTTTCCATGCCTTGGCTATTGTAAATACTGCTGCAATGAACATTGGGGTGCACGTAACATTTCAAGTTATGGTTTTCTTCTGATATACACCCAGGAGTGGAGTTGCTGGATCATATGGTAGCTCTATTTTAGTTTTTTGAGGAACCTTACTGTTCTCCATAGTGGCTGCACCAATCTACATTCCCACCAACAGTGTAGGAGGCTTCCCTTTCTCCACACTGTCTTCAGCATTTATTATATGTAGACTTCTTTATGATGGCCATTCTGACTGGTGTGAGGTGATACCTCATTGTAGATTTGATTTGCATTTTTCTAATAATTAGTGATGTTGAGCATCTTTTCACGTGTCTATTGGCAATCTGTATGTCTTCTTTGGAGAAATGTCTATTTAGGTCTTCTGCCCATTTTTTGATTGGGTTGTTTGGTTTTTTTTGTTATTCGGCTGTATGAGCTGTTTGTATATTTTGGAAATTAATCTCTTGTCAGTCACATCATTTGCAAATATTTTCTCCCAGTCCATAGGTTGTCTCTGTTTTGTTTATGGTGTCTTTTGCTGTGCAAAAGCTTATAAGTTTGATTAGGTCCCATTTGTTTATTTTTGCTTTTATTTCTATTGCCTTGGGAGACTGACCTAAGAAAACATTGCTATGATTTATGTCAGAGAATGTTTTGCCTATGTTTTCTTCTAGGAGTCTTACAGTGTCCTGTCTTATATTTAAGTCTTTAAGCCATTTTGAGTTATTTTTGTGTGTGGTGAGAGGGTGTGTTCTAGCTTCACTGATTTACATGCGGCTGCCCAGCTTTCCCAACGCCACTTGCCGAAAACTGTCTTTTCTCCATTGTATATTCTTGCCTCCTTTGTCGAAAATTAATTGACATAGGTGTGTGGGTTTATTTCTGGGCTCTCTATTCTGTCCCATTCATTCATATGTCCGTTTCAAGATACTGTTTTTATTTACTTCAGATATATACCCAGAAGTGGGATTGCTGGATCATGTGGTAATTCTATTTTTAATTTTTTGAGGAACCTTCATACTGTTTTCCATAGTGACTGCACCAATATGCATTCCCATCAGCAGTGCGTAAGGGTTCCCTTCTCTCCACTGTCTTGTCATCAATTATTGATGAGGTTTTTCTGTGAAATTAGTTCATGTACCTGAGATAACTATTATTTAATGCTAAAATGAGACAGGAATCAACATTGATTTTATTTCTAGTTTTCATTTTTATAGATGTAAGTTCAAAGCAACTTTATTCACATAAGTAAGCATATTAGATTAGGACGAGTGAAGTTTTGTTCAATGTCAGCTGATTTTTTTAAACCTCTTTTCATGTTACATGCCCCCCAAATTACATAATAATTATCACTGAAAACTTTTAAAATTGTGGCAAAATATGCATCACAAAATTTACCATTTCAACCATTTAAAGTGTACAGTTAAATGGCATTAAGTGTATTCACATTGTTGAGCAACCATCACCACCATCCATTTCCAGAACTTTTCCATCTTCCCCAGCTGAAACCCTGTAAGCACTGAACACTAACTCCCCAATCCCTCCTGCCCCTGACGACTACCATTCTAGTTTCTGTCTCTATGAATTTGAGTCCTGTAAGTACCTCAGGTAAGTGGAACCACACAATATTTTTCATTTTGTATCTGGCTTATTTCACTTAGCATAGTGTCTTCAAGTTTCATCCATGTTGTATCATGTGTCAGAATTCCTTTCCTTTTAAAGGCTGAATAATATTCCACTGTATGGATAGACCACATTTGTTTATCCATTCATTCACCAGTGGACAGTTGAGTTGCTCCTATTTTTGGCAATTGTGAATAATGAGTATACACATATATGTCTGAGTCCTGCTTTTAGTTCTTTGGGGTTTATACCCAGAAGAGGAATTACTGGATCATATGGTAATTCTATTTTTAACTTTTTGAGGAACTGTCATACTGTTTTCCACAGTGGCTGCACCATTTTACATTTCCACCAGCAATGCACAAGAGTTCCATTGAAAAATCTGTTTAATGATCAGTCAGCTGACAATACAAGTAGGCCCTTCTTCAATTTTGTTAAAAGCGAAGAGTTGGATACCACCTACTTGAAAAGAGACTTGTTACCCAGTTTTGATTAGAGTCATCCACTTTTTAAACACTGGCACAGTATTTCAAATTGCCTCCTTGTTTGTTTTCCCAGAGGCGTTTACATTCCTGGGTCAATGCGCCATAGTGAGAGTTAGGATGGGTGAAAGTTAGCTTTTCTTTGGTGAACCGAGAGAAGGTTTGTGGTAAAAAGAGGCAGAAATGTAAAACTGGCTCCCTGCCTCCACCACTGACACTTTCTCAAGCAGATAGGTTTTAGGAAAAAGTACACAGTGAAATTGAGGATCTTGAACTTGGTTTCCTTAAAACTTCATGGAGAGTCTTCATGTACTCCCAGGGAAAATACAGACCCCAGTTTGAAGACCAATGGAATCTCTTTAAAGAAGGGGCAAGTCTAACTGGAAGAACTTGGAGAGACTGAGTAATGTCCTAAATCAGTGCTTCATAAACTGTAGTGTGCATCAGAGTCACCTGGGTGGGAGGGCTTGTTAGGACCCAGATTGTTGAGCCCCGCCAATGGAGTTTCCAACTCAGTAGGTCTAGGTTGGGGCCCAAGAATTTGCATCACTCATAAGCTCCTGGTGATGAGGCTGCTGGTCCGGCACCACACTGAGAACCACTGCTCTAAGGTAAACCACGTGAACCTTGGGAGCCCGTGCGCTTACCTCTGTAACTGACTGATTCTTGTCTAGAGATTCTCCCACACTGTAGCAAATGAGTTTATGCACTTGATTGATGGCTGCACTGTTTGGACACTGCAGGGGAGAAATTTAGCCTGTTACATTACTTGTTGTTTTGTATTATATCTCCATCCCCCATTGAAAGGCTTTTCTAAGGAGGAATTAGGTCTTACCTCTCTGTCATCCATTGTAGATGCCTGATGACTATTGGTAGAACTTAATACTAGGATTGTCTTCCCATGAAAAAGTTTGACTGATACACTTATTGACTTAGTATTTCCAACAGGAAAATGTAGACATCATTTCTTAGGATTAAAACGTGTTATTTACCCTTTTAAGACAAATTCAGAAGTAATCAAGGAGAACATAAAAGGAAATAATGAGCTATATGATGTCATCCAAATCTAATATTACCCTTTAAGCAATAGCACTGCATTAACTAAATCTGCCCTCTTTTTCTGTGACCATGAGGCAAATGGGCATACATATATAATGGGGGTTTTATAAAAAGATTTAAAATCTACTGATGCTACAGATATGTAAAACACTATAGGACGAAGAGGACAAAAAAGAATCAAACACGTACCCTACCATCAAGAAGCTCCCAGTGTAGTAGGAAAAAGCAAATTTGAACAGAAATACCTAGGGAAAGTGCCATAAGATAGAGAAGTAAAGGATTCTGGGATTTCACAGTACAGAAGTATAAACTTCAAGTTAGTCTTTGGAGAAGGTGGAACACTCAGGGAAACTTCCACGTAGGCAATGTCATGTGAGGCAGGCCACGGAGGACAGGTAGGAGCTGCCTGTGGAGAACTGGGGCAACGAGTGGGAAGAGAG
Organism: Monodon monoceros; assembly: GCF_005190385.1. NCBI lineage: Eukaryota > Metazoa > Chordata > Mammalia > Artiodactyla > Monodontidae > Monodon > Monodon monoceros. The sequence continues at coordinate 114,723,296 of NW_021703779.1, forward strand.
GGCTTCCCTGGTGGCGCAGTGGTTGAGAGTCTGCCTGCCGATGCAGGGGACGCGGGTTCGTGCCCCGGTCTGGGAAGATCCCACATGGCGCGGAGCGGCTGGGCCCGTGAGCCATGGCCGCTGAGCCTGCGCATCCGGAGCCTGTGCTCCGCAACGGGAGAGGCCACAACAGTGAGAGGCCCGCGTACCGCAAAAAAAAAAAAAAAGAGTGGGAAGAGAGAATTTCAGGCTGAGGGAACAAAGAGCAGGAACAAAGCCACTGAGGCAGGGAACCATGAGAGCTCTGGGAGGAGCAGATAGAGACCCCACATGATTGGAGGACAAAGTGCATGAAATAAGTAGGGACCAAGGATGGGACCAGATCATATTGGGCCTTGAATGACTGACAAGCTAAGGAATTTGAACTTTATTCGGTAAACAATGGACAGCCATTGATGGTGGTTGAGCAAGGAGTGGAATGTTCAGAGATGTACTTCAGGAAGATTCATTTGAAAGGAATGTGTAGGAGACATGAAAAAGGATAGAGCCCAACGGCAGGGAAACCAATTACAGTGGTCTATAAGGACAGAGAGGAGAGGACAGATGGTGCCAGTTTAAGAATAAACAAAATTTAGTAATTCATTGGATGTGACAGGTGGAGGGGAAAGAGGAATCATATACAATGCTGAGGTTTTAGGTCTGGGTAATTGGGTAAATGGCAATGCCAGAAATGGGGAATGGTGGTGGAGCAGACATCTTTTTGGATGGCTCACAGCAGTTAGTCAGAAGTGAGGTTCAGGAAGGCACCGAAGTTGTAGATGAAGATTTCAGACGTATTTCTATAAAGGTGAGAACCAAAGGGGTATTATTAGAGAGGGGAGATATGAGGGGATTGCCATGGCAAAAACAGTAGAAGCGGAAGAAGTAAATATGAGAGTCAAGGACTGACCCTTGAGAGACTCTGTATTTATTCCGTCAGTCTGCCGATTTTTGTTAGTGTGCCTACTTTGACTTAGGCCACTTATTTAGTGGGCGGGAGGAGGAAGAGGAAGGGAGATGGAGACAAGAAAGTAGTGATAGAGAGGTGGGAAGGTAAAGTGCCGTGCAGTTGCAGTGAAGAGAGCATTACAAGCTGGGGATATTGCAAAAGTGAGTGGCTCCAGAAAGGTTGGAAAGGATAAAACATATAAAGAGTTCATTGAGGGGACTTCCCTGGCAGTCCAGTGGTTAGGACTCTGCAGTCTCACTGCCAAGGCCTGGGTTCAATCCCTGGTCAGGGAACTAAAATCCCACAAGCCACGCGGTGTGGCCAAAAAAAAAAAAAAGTTCATTGGGTTTGGCAATGAGGTCTCAAGTGATCTCCATGTAGCAGACAGACTTCTAAGATGACCCTCAGTGATCTCTGCTTCCAGGAATTCGTGCCCCTCTGTAAGCTCTTCCCTTTTTGTATGGTTTGGACCTAGTGACTTTTTTCTAGCGAACAGAATACAGTGAAAGTGATGGGATATTACTTCTAAGATTAAGTTTAAAAAGACTGTGACTTCCATCTTACATTCTATCTCTCTTGCTCTCTCACTTGCTCACGCTGATAAATCCAGCTGCCATGTTATGAGCTGCTCTTTGGAGAGGCCCATGGGGCAGGGAACTGGGGGTGGCCTCTGGCCAACAGCCAGCAAGAAACTGAGGCCCTCGTTCATTCCGCGTCCATGAAGAATTGCATCCTGCCAACAACTACATGACTGAACTTGAAATTGAATCCTTCCCCAGTCAAGCTTCGAAAAGAGTGCAGCTCCAGCCGACACCATAATTGCCACCTGTGAAGAGACCCTGAGCCAGAGGCTCCAGTTATGCCATGCCCAATTTCCTGAGCCACAGAAACTGTGAGATAATAAATGTATGTTGTCTTAAGTCATTAAATTTGGGGGTAATTTGTGATGCAGCGATAGGTAACTAACACACTGCACTTTGAGTAGAGTCCTGAGGGCAGGAGCCAAAGCACAAGGGATTACGGAGCACATGTAAAGAAACGCAGGCAGGAAATCCAAACAACCCTTCCAAGAGGTGCAGTGGTGAAGGGAAGGAAGAAAGCGATATTTACTACCCCAAGCTGATTTTCCAATGGACATAATCAATTAAAATCTTATTTAGAACTATTAGGATTACACAGACTTACTGTAGCCTCAGGACTATTTGAAGTGACATTACTTAAACATGCAGAGATTTATGAGTCTTTATTAGGTCAGTTCTTGCTGAGAACCTAGTAAGTAATAATAACCATCACCTTTCGTACTTGGATATCAATGTGCACCTGGCCACAGCCTTCTCATGTGATAGCTGTGAACGCTCACTTCCTGTGAGGTAGGCTTGACAGGCACTACCGAAGCAAGATCCATCTTTATATCTTTGTAATGGGATGAACTTGGTTCTTGTGACACAACACTTACTGCTGGCACAATAAAAACTGAGCTAGACAGATGTGACCATAAAGTACAAAGCTGGTTCCACAAACCTTGTATGGCAAAGGTGTGTGGACTCCATGTGGGGTGTGGAGTTGTAACGGGGGGAGGGGTGTCCCAGTGCAGCACGAACACATCGTCACAAGCGAATGTACTGAGAGCCACATATTGTCATGCTCCTGAGGATAAAGCTCAGCTTGATTATACAATCCACCCCCCTCTGCCAGCACAGAGGCCCCAGCTGTTGCTCTTAGCAAAGGACTGACATTAACTGACACTTTATCATTTTTATGGGCAGAACACTTGATACCAGCGATATCTCTGCCAGCTTTGGAAAGAAAACTCTCCCAAGATCTCTGCATTTTGGTGACATCTGCAAAAGGCTACAACGGAGCCTACCCATTTGTGGGCACACTTTGGCATGTGCCTACGAAGCTTGACTTTCAGAGTCTTCCTAATTGACCCAGGCAATTACTCGGCACGTAATTCCTCAGACAACCAAGTGTTCCAGAAAGGCTGTACAGAAGCTGCCAGTCAGCTCATCCATCCCAACCCACCCTGCTGTGCTTCAGACGGTGACTTCCAATCTGCATCAGTTTGGGAGGGCAAAAAACAAAACCTGGGGCCTTGTCCAGTGGCTTCAGAGGTCTAACACTGCACTCATGCATGTGCTGGAATCCACAGCATCTTGACTCAGCTGGGCCATCCTAGGAGTAGGTGAGCAAATGAAACAGGTGTTTATTCATGCCATACCGATTACTGGAAAGCATTCTTCCTCCTCCTAAGAGGTAATGATGGTGGTAAAATACACTTAGTGCTTTTATTTATTTTTCCATTCCTTTCATTTTGATCTTTCCATGGTTAAGAAAAATGATTTTCTGTACTCAGTGCTAGGGTTTCTAAAATGCTGCTTACAAAGAGGTAAAAACGAGTGGATTGGTCACCAAAACCTATTCGCACAGATGAGTCTTCGCTTTGTAAGCAATAGTAGCAGCAATAAAGACATGTTTCTCCCTCTGATTTAACTTTCTTAGATCTGTAATATGTAACTAATAATTTACTTAAAAATAATTCTGTCTTCTTGGTAGTGAGAGAGGTTTTATCCCCCATCCTCACCCGCAGACTATGCACCGAGAGGGGGAAAGACAGTGAAGACATCTGAAGTTTCATTTACAGGGTATTACTAATTTACCTCTCTAATGTTTGTTTACATGGATAGTTCCTCTCATCTTCTGTTTCGATATTGAGTGTTGCCATCATTTATTTATGTACTATTTAACAGACACTTACACAGCACGTACTCTGTACCAGTCACTGCTCTAAGCACTTTGCGAATATGAGCTCATTTCCTCTTCCTAATAACTCCATGAGGCGGGTATCATTCTCATCATCGTCTCTATTTCAGAGACGAAGAAACTAGGGCACAGAGAGGTGAGGAACTTGCCCAAAGTTGCACAGCTGGGAATGATGGGGCTGAGATCCTTCCCCAGACAGTCCCTGCTCAAGCCTATTGCACTCTGCTGTCTCTGTCAGTCACTTCATTAGTTTGGCTTCTGAAGGTTTTCAAAGTGCCGTTTTAAGTCACATCAAACTGCCAACCACAGAGTGTGCCCAAGCACTGAGTCAATAGAAATGATGACAGCACTGTCCATTCTTGGTAAATGACTTTCAGCCAAGGTTGGGCCCCCAGGGGCCAGGAACATGTTGCCTGTGAGACTTGGGCTCCTTGGGAACCCTTTGAAGGGTGTTCCAGTGCCTTTTTTCCATCTAGTGAACTGTTACTCATCCTTCAAGACCTAGTTCAAATGTCCCCTCCTTTGGACATTGCCCCTGAAATCCACGCAAGCAGGACACATTGATGGTGGATGTGCCAGAGGGCAGTCTGAGAGAATACTCTGAGGTGAACTACGCCCAAGGCTGGGATTTAACAAGCTCCCAGTGATGTGGGAGTAATTGCAAACATTTCTAGAGTGCTTACTATATATATATTTATATACATATAAGTGTGTATATATATATCTCACATATTTTTAATGAGGCACAGTTTGGTGCGAGCCATGTGGTGTTAGCCTTTGGATTCCATTTCAGCTCTGACTGTGAGAACTGGGCAAGTCCTGAGCTCCTGGATGAATTTTCTCACCCATAAAAGAATACGTGGTGCCTTCTGGTTCCAGCATCATCTTTTATTCTGAGTAGCTTTATTTTACCCAGCTCTACATTGGCGATAATAATGCATCGGCCCCCTTTTCTGCCCCAGTTCTCTCCTAACTCCTGAGGCAAGTGTGAGCCTCCTGGAAGTGGATGTGGGGACCTCAGTGGCTGTGTTTGGGCACATTTTTCCTCTTTTCCTAGAACCTGCCCTACCTAGCTCCCCTCTCAATACAGACACCCAATATCTGTAACTCTACCTCTCAGGTAATTAATTGTAAATACAGTGTACGTTTCAATAAGATTATTTGAAATGCAAAAACATATACTTAGAAAATTTTCAAACTCGTAGGAAAGTTGCAAGACTCGTATCAATATGTTTCTTCCCTGAATCATTTGATAGTAAGCAGTCGACATGATGCCCTATCACCCCTGAACGCTTTGGTGTATTTTCCTGCAAAGAAGTACATTCTCCTTTATAACCACAATATAACCATTCAACGCAGGATGTTAACACTGATGCATCACTACCATCTAATCCAAAAACTCCATTCAAGTTTCTCTAAACTCCCCAACAATGAATGTCCTTTATAACAAAAGGATCCCATCCAGGATCACGGGTAGCATTTAATTTTCTTGTCTTTTTAGTCTCCTTCAGTCTGGGATAGTTCCTCAGTCTTTCCTTGTTTCTCGTGAGCTTGACATTTTTGAAGACTACAGACCATTTCTTTTGCAGAGTGTCCCTTAGTTTCGGTTTGTCTGATGTTTCCTCATGATTAGGTCCAAGTTCTGTGTCTTTTGCAGGAAGAGCGTGGAAGCGATGCTGTGTTCTCATTGCATCCTATCAGGTGGCCCATGATTTCAATTTGTCCCATGACTAATGATGTTCACTTTGATCACTTCATTGAGGTGGCAGTATTTGCCAGCCTTCTCCACAGTAAAGTTATTCCCTTTGTAATTAACAAGTATTCTGTGGGGAGGGGAGGTACTCTGAGACTATGCCAATATCCCATTCCTCATCACACTTCCACCCACTAATTTTAGCATCCATTGCTGTTTCTTGGCTAAATTAATTATTACCATGACGGCTGCCAAATGGTGATATTTTTCCTAATTCAATCATCCCTTAAACATTTATTAGTAGATTTTTTATGCAAGAATCTTTTCCTTCTCCCTATTTACTTATTTATTTAAAGATGGACCTATGGGTTCCTATGTTTCAGTAAGACTTTACAAATCTTTCTCCCCTGGCTCTTCTCAAATCTATTATGTAATCTTACACTTCTCCCTTCTGGCAGAATGTGGGGCAGACAGCAGTTGAAAAATTCAGCCTGTTCTCAGAGACCTTGTCAGTCTCTCCAAGCCACAGAGCCTGATTGCACAAGGTTGACCTCATAACGTAAGGACCTTGACCTTGTAACATTAGGATTTTCATTATAAGATAATGATAGCTAATTTTATTATGCACTTAGACCATTTGCTAAGTTGTTTACATGCATTATTTGAATTCACCAATAATAAAACTCTGTGAAGTAGATGTTATCGTCATCTACAATTTACATATAAAGGGATCAAGGCATTGAGAAGTTTATTTACTTGCCCAAGGACACACAGCCTGTAAGTGTCCAAGTAAGGACCTCAATCTGTATGAGTCCTAAACTGCTGCCAATGATCACTTTGCTGTCTTGTCCCCAACTTACCTTCTGCAAACACAGAAGTCCCTGAGACCTGCCTGAGTAATCACTTTCCATTTGATCCTCATTTTTATTTGTTCTCTGGGCCAAAGTGCTAGCCTCTTCAGCAATCTGTCCTTGGAGTATAGCTTTCTTAAATCCATCATGGGGACTGAGGTTGAACTGGTTTGCTAGATAAAAACAGAGATTGTCAAACTCCAGGTGTGAAAAGTCAGCAGGCTTCAGAGACACTAAATTCAATGACAAAATAAAATCAGAAGAATGAAAAACCCAGCACCCTCCCTCACCCCCAATGTTATCTTTAAGACCTAAGATTTTGGGGCTTAGACTTAAATTTCCCAACAAATGTTCCAGTCAGAGTGGGGCACGCACAATGAACTGGGCTCCGCGGTGACATTCCCTTCCCTGCCAACGTCTTTGCTGAGCTTGGACACATCAGGCTGCTTGGAGTTAAGCCCCTGAGGTCGTACAGTTTGCAATTCATGCTGAAAGTCTGAGGCATTAAGGCCAACACACAGCAAGCCTTCCCTGAGTGTGACTGTGGGAGACTGGTGCTGGGGTACCTCATTCCCCACCCCCGACCCCTGTTCATTCATTCATTCATCGAATGTTTATTAAGCACTGTTGTCCAGGCGATGTAGTACAAGGTGACTAAAATCCTTGATCACAGAATTCAGAGTCATCAGTTGGAGGAGTGAGACAAGTACGTGGGACTCCAGAAGTATGGCCAGTGCTAAGGGAATACAAATACAATCCCTCACTCAACAGCTAGTCTCAAAACTCCATACTTCCCAAATGTCCCACAAAGATTATACGTTCCTTCATGCATTCAGTGAAGGACTATTTACTGACAACCTGCTCTGTGCTGGGCACCAGAAGCAGGGAGAAGGACAGCAGCCCTCAGAGAACTCACTGTCCTGCCCAGGAAATTGTCAAGTGGAGGGACAATGACAGTCCCCATTGGGAGAGACACAGGCTTCAAGAAGCACAGGGTAGGAATCCCCACCTAGTCTGGATGAGAGTTAAAGAAGGCTCGGAAGGCTTTCCAGAAGAAGCGGCCTTGAAGCTGTGAGGGGGAGTCTGCCAGATCAAAGGGGAATTGGGTTTTCGTGAGACCCAGGAGGCCGGGAGAGCAAGACAGCAGGCGAGATGGGGGCTGGAGCTGAGGGGCTCGGGCGAGATGGGGCCTCAGGGGTCATGGGTGCAGCCCAGCTAATGGAGACTGAGCTGTAGCCTGAGGAAAGGAGGCTCCTGAGAGCAAATCAGGAAAAGCAGGATAAGGGGAGAGGACCCCAGGCTGCCACTGCAGAGAGCCTATCTAGGCCCTATTTCTCCTGGCTGGCAACAATCTCAAAGGGGCACCAAATACCCCTGAAGGAATCAAAATATGGTTCTAGTTACTACAGGTTTTCACCAGATTCCCCTAACATAACGGGTGAAAAGTAAATAGCTCTTGTCCCTGCTCCAAGGAGTCCTCAAGTGGAGCTTGTGAACACACGCACGTGCACGTGCAAACACACACACACTTCTTGCTAATCTTACTTATCTCTGTTGATATTGTTTGCACAGGCCTGTGCAAATTTCCAGGGGCAGCTACTAGCCAGGCCTCTGGCTGGTGACCACATTTGTCATGGCCTTGGCAGCCAGCCAAAAAGTTGAAACCACAAAATTCGTGGCTTAGGGCAATTTACTAGAAATACTGATTCACTTTACTGCATTTAAAAGATGTTAAGAGGCCTCCAAAGAAATATCCATTCCAGCCTGCTGTGACCTGCTCCTAGCTTAACTTCTGGGTCCTCAAGCTCGCTGTGGCCAGCAGCCTCGGGCTGTCTTTCCCCCGCCACCCCCACCCCGGAGCTACAGAAGGAGGGGTCTGGAGAGGGAGGTGAGACTTCTGATCAGAATTTCACCGTAAGAGCCCAACCCTGCAGCGCTTAGGAAATCCAGTGCTCTGTTATGTAAAGTCCATAGGCAGACCTGGTAGATCACGGCTTTACTGCCTTCAACCTCTGCGACCTTGGGCGAGTCGCACAAGCTCTCTGAACCTCAGCTTCCTCTTCAGTAAAGTGAGAATAAGCCAATAATGGAGGCTTTGAGGGATGGTTAAACAAGATGACTGATGTAAAAGCCCTCTGTAAACTCGGAAATATAAATATTTCTGTTGTCATTTTTCTCTCTGCCCAAAGGAAAGACCTGAGAGAGAGCCAACTGGTTACCTACTCAAGGCAGAAATGGCAGCAGGAATTGCAGGAGAGAGAGAGAGGATGCCAGGGCTCTTGGCAGGGAAGAGGCCTACCTGGCAGAATTGGGCAATTGGCCAAGCAGGCTTCAGGACCACAGCCTCCTGGTGGCCTTATGTGGGGTGTGCGCTTCATCTTGTCCTACACTCTGATTTTCTCAGGCTGCCTTCTGAGAATGCCCAGGTGTCCACGAGATCCAGTGCCTGGAGTCAGCCCCACTGCGTTCAGTACTCAGGGCTGTTTTCCTCCAAGAATGCAACATACAGTCAGGATTGTTATCAACTTTTAACTCATGCCATCCCCATAAGGAAGAACAATTATGATTAACCCCATTTTACAGATGAAGTGATTGGAGCCTAGAGGGGTTTCGAAGACGTGCTCAAAGTCACAGTCAATGGTATTTTCCTTCCAGTATCCAAACGATGTTTTTGAAATGTATTTATTCAGTCAGCACATATTTATTGAACACCTACAAACAGCTAGACTTGTTCTAGGGGATGGGGTTGCATAGATGAATAACAACAACAAAAGTCACCAAAATTCCTGCCCTTAGAGAATACATAGCTTCTAGAGAGGGGAGAAAACAAATTAACTTGCACAGAAAGGTATGAACAAGCTAATTTCCCATAGAAGTAAGGGTCAGAAAGACAATAACAGAGGGAAGACCTTTCCAAGGAGAAGGAGGAGGACATGGCTGTTGAGCTGATACCACGTGATAGATGAGGCGAAGGAGTTTCCAGGCAGAGGGATGAAGAGGAAGAGTTTCCACAGACCTGTGGTTGCCAAGGGGGAGGGGTGTGGGGGAGGGGTGGAGTGGGAGTTTGGGATTAGCAGATGCAAACTAACATATGTAGGATGGGTAAACAACAAGGTGCTACTGTATAGCACAGGGAACTATACTCAATATCCTGTAATAAATCATAATGGAAAAGAATACGAAAAAGAATGTATATATATGTCTCACAGAATCACTTTGCTGTATAGTAGACATTAACAGAACATTGTACATCAACTATACTTCAATAAAATAAATTTTTTAAAAAAGAGAAAGAGTTTCCATGCAGAGTGATAAAGAGGAAGGGAAGAGTTTCCAGGCAGAGGGAGTAGCAAGTGAACAGGCCTTAAGGCAGGACTGAGCCCTACAGGAGGAGAGCGTGTTCAAGGACCAGTGTGACTGGAGGGTCATGAATGAGGGGGGAAGGATGAAAGGAGAGGAGATCCCAGAGAGATCGGCAGGAGGCAAACATGGAGGGCCTTGTAGACTAGTGTAGAGAGTTTGCATTTTATTCTATAAAGTACCCTGGGAAACTATCACAGTAGCCAACGTGATCCTCCATATTAATTGTTTTAAAACCTCCGCTGGGGGACTTCCCTGGTGGCGCAGTGGTTAAGACTCCGTGCTCCCAATGCAGGGGGCCCGGGTTTGATCCCTGGTCAGGGAACTAGATCCCACATGCTGCAACTAAGGAGCCTGCCTGCTATAACTAAGACCCAGCGCAACCAAATAAATAAATATTAAAACCTCCACTGTAGGACTGCGAGTGTCTTAGAGTGATAAACTAAGAGTGTTATGTAAGATAAGAAGTTTGATGGGCAACGTATGTCATTAGAACAGAAAGAGCAACTGATAGAGCCAAGGCCCCCTCCCCTGAAGCAACTCTTACCCATAAAGAGGGACCACTGAGCCCACTGACTTGAAGGCTCCTCGCTGGAGGGCCTGGCTGCATGCTGCTCGGAGCTGTGCAGAGGGTCGCTGCCCGAGGCTCTTTGGGAGCAGAGGCTGACTCCAGCTCACGCCCGTGAGACCCATGGCCAGACCTGTGGCTGGACTCGAGACTGCTCGCTGCTCGTGCGGAGATGCTTCCTCCCTGGACTCCTCCTTGGAGTGGTCCCTTACCCCCTTTCTGTTTTCCCTACTCTGACCAACCTATGTTGTGTGCTAATTGAGTGCAATCAACTGAGTGATCTGTGAATTGAATATTGGCTACATTTAGTATATCTCCAATCCTGTGGTCCTTCCCTGGCCTCACTGCTGGGCCCTGTGACAAAACAGGGATTCACATGATCTGGCCAAAAGGTGGGGAATAAGTTGCAGGGAACAAGAGTGGCTGGAAGCATGTAGATGGGTGAGGCAGCCATCGAAATAAGTAGCTCTGACTGGAGGTGCCAATGCTGGAGACAGAGTGAGGTGGGCAGATTCGGGATTCGCTGATGCACCGAGGATGGAGTAGTGAAAAGCAAGGAATCAGTGGTCAGAGGAACTGTGGGGGGGCGGAGCCATTCCTCAGAAGGAGAATCTGGTGAAGGAGTAGCTTGGTGGGGTAGGTTGGGGTGTGCTGTGAGACCCATGGGTTGGGGCAGTCCACGTTAAATTTGAGATATCTGTTCTAGGCACTGGGGGTTAAGTGATGGGCAAGAATAGGTACAGTCCCTGTCCTCATCTCAACTGTGGTCTCCAGTAGAGGTTCTTAACTGGGGTCCATGAATATGCTTGAGGGGAGTCTGTGGACCTCCTGAAAGTCCATCACTAAATGTCCCTCCACCTGAATCCTTTTGGGATTGTGATCAAAACTATTGATTTCCCCAGAAAAAAAAGACACACACATACACACACACACACACACACACACACACACACACACACACACACACA